>NC_091578.1:12446062-12468562 GCF_042767895.1 Penaeus vannamei | reverse complement strand
TCAATGTCAGCGACTCCAAAACCGTCTTGGTAGCTAGCTTGACTTTAAGATTTGAAAGCTAGTAGCTGACGTCTCTATTTTTTTCTCTCTCTCTTTTTTTGCGTGTGTGTGTGCGTGTGTGTGTGTGTGTGTGCGTGTGCGTGTGCGTGTATGTGTGTGTGTGCGTGTGCGCGCGCGCGTGTGTGTGTGTGTGTGTGTGTGTGTGAACTTTTGCATTATTCTTAATATTGCTTCAGACTTCCAGCTCGCTAAATCATTTGTTTCATTTTGTTCTTTTCACCTCTATCATTTACAGATAATCCTTGAATATTGGTTGATTCCAGGACTGAATTATGAATCTAAAGAGAACGTGGTTCTGTGCTGTGTGACTTTAAAAGGGGACTTCAAAATCGTCATGCTTCTTAAAGTGTTTTATCTGTATCAACTAAAGTAAAACAAACTGTCCTGTGCGCATGACCATTAGTCATCAAGCTTTGACAAGTGCAGCCTATCATTAAGAATTATTTTTCCTACATACAAGTAAAAACAATAGAACACAGTACGACTGGGAATGAATATGGGATCATTCATTCGTCTTTATATCTCCATGTTGGTTCCAGTAAAGTCTGAGGCAGGTTTTCCAACTATTTACCTTGCGCAGAGAGGAGGAAGGGGAGAGGAAGGTTGGCTGCGTCTGTTAGCATAGACAGGGTCAGACACATTATAGACTGAAAAAACACAAGGTTGCTTTCACCTTTGACTGATGCAAAATTGAGTTTCGTCTTCGGTCGAAGGTCAATGCTATTTGAATCTTCGAAGCCCAAGAAAGCAGAGGCCTAAGAACGAATGAAAGTCATAGTCCCTTCTGCGTTGATTTAATAACAATGTTAAAGGAAATGATAGTGTCCTATTTCGCTTGATAGTCAGAACGGGCGATCAATGAACGTTTCAAAAAGGGATCGAATCTCTGCGAATCTTTCGAAGCATCCTTGTTCCGCTTCGCGTGGTCAGACTTCTTCCGGACCTCTGGAGCAGATGATGGATCGCTATCATTATTTCCACCAAAAGATTGGGTGATATGACGTTTCGTTTTTTCCCGTTGCATGGAAGAGGCAATTCAATCGGCGATATTTGTAATTTGTTGGTTTCTTGGTTTGTGATGAAAGTTTCCCATGTCACGGAAAAAAAATATTGATTAGACTCTGGTGGTAATCCAAATCAGAGCAGCGATCTATGGTGAAATAAGAAGTATAGTTGTGTATTCCAATGCCTGGGTGCAGATTTACGCTTTCGGAATCCTCAAGTATGCTTCTGCTGCAAAATGAGGGATAATTGCATATAAATGAAAAATATATCTTCCCTTGCCCCGCCCCTTCAGACACACCTGCGTGATGCAATGATTTAAGTAGACGTAATTGACTCTAAACAGGGCATTATGGTCAGCCTTCAATGCCATCTGGAGGTATCTGGCACCCTACCTCAGAAACATATACTTTAAGGCCATGACAAGCTCAGTGCCAGTGCTTTGTGAAGTGCCATACGGGTAACACCATTATTTCTTTCTACAGATTTGTACATACGACTTAAGCTGGAAATTAACTTTTGTTTTTAAGCAAGATAAAGCGATGACGAAGAGATCAAAGAGCAACAAAGCAAGTAACCAGCCGCACAGAAAATGTTCATGGTGAGGAATAGAAAAGAAGTATGGATGCGGTGCCAGGAAATTAATTTTCTTTTCAAATTTTTTTGATGACTTGAAATTGGATTTTTTCTGTGCTGGTGGAGGCTTACATTCTCGCAGAGCTTTTTTGTCAATACTTTATAATTTCTCATCTTCTTTTTGGTACTAGGTCACCAGAGTTATAAAAAAAAGTTAGTGACGGATTGTAGTGATAACATGTCTAGAGGATACCCATGCAACAATGACTGATTAATTAGATCTTGGTAGGGATTCATCGCGTCAATTTCCTTGTTTAGCATGATAGTGAAAGGTCATTCATTATTGTAAAGCAAGGAATAATGAGTACAGATGTGTTTTATTTCTATGGGGTCTCTCGTCCACTTTGTCACCTCCTTTTGTAATTGTAATTTTGTTTATATTACCGTTATTATCATTCGTTTCTATGTAGATATTGTTCAGGATAAACACTAGAATCCATATGGGCATGCTTATCCTGTAGTCGTAAAGGGGTCTCCTGCCTGCTAAACTTGTGGTGGACTTCTGTGTCTTGGAACTGAGCTCTCTCTCTCTCTCTCTCTCTCTCTCTCTCTCTCTCTCTCTCTCTCTCTCTCTCTCTCTCTCTCTCTCTCTCTCTCTCTCTCTCTAGCTATCTAGCTATATAGCTATATAGCTATCTAGCTATCTAGCTATCTAGCTATCTTTCTCTCTTGCGAAATAGGGAACAGTGGGCCTGGAAGAGGCTTGCGCTCTCTGAGGGCTTTTATTTACTTCCAGGATGGGGATGAAGGACGATACATTGGATGAAGAGACACAAGAGGCTTTCTTAAGGTAGGGAATTTTTTTATTTAGTTTTTTTAATTGATTTCCTTGGTTTGCTTAGTTTTATATTAATTCGAAAAAACAGGATAAGCTTCACTAAGGGGGTTTGTAAAAGATATAGTCAAGAATAATAAAAAAAATGACAATTTTACACACCAGCAGGTATTTCCGGTATGAAAACTGTTCCATCAACCTTTGCCCTTCGCGCTCTTTAAAAGACATGAAAAAAAAATGTAAATAGCGACCACGCTCTTATAAACGACCTAGGAAGTAACCACGACAAACAAACACACACGACCTCATCTCTCGAGCAACATTTAGAAGGCGCGCACGAAGGGGTTTGGTCGAAGCGGCGTGCGAGCGAAGCCTTCCGACCCCCGCGGCGCTCCGAACGTAAATGAAAGCTCCCGAGGTACCGCGTCTGCTTCCCGCGTCTGCGATTCTCCGCGTCGGTCGTCAGGATTCGCTGAGCCTCCATTGCGATAGGTCAAGGTGTACCGCTGATGGGCCGCGCTAAATTGTTCATATTAGAGTTTTTAAAAGGTATGAATGTTGCTACGTGTAAAGCATGGAGTAGATGGTATTTGACAACTTTTGATGTGTTAAAACAAATGAGAGTGGAATATATGATTTGTTATATATAACTCCCTTTGGTGGAATTTCTTTAGCAAGGTAGACAAACCTTAAATTAGCAAAGTTATCAAACTGTAAGTCTGTTAGTGGGGTGTTATACAAATACGAAAGAACGTTGATAATTCATGAAATTAATTACTGCATCATTTGCATTTCACCCTTAGAAAAAAATATCAGAAGAAAAAAGCGTGTTTTTAAAACAGAAAATTGCTTCCCCACTGCCTTCTATCATTTTATCATGACCAGATGATATATCGCCATTATCTTCCATATAAATTTTCCGCTGACAGGACGTTGAACCTTCATTGCGGAGGCTCCTCGCGCATGTCGTCCGCCACCTTCCTGGCTGATAAGGCGCTCGTTGTGCTGGGCGTGTGAGTGAGGTGGGAGAGGAGAGTGACGTGCAACAAATATGTCTATGATGAGCGAGGACTCGGATTTATCTATTTTCGTTTTGTTTGTTTTGGGTGTCATAAATTTAGTTGTTGTTCCATAAAATTATATTGTCATAATTATAGAGTTGATCTGTGCCGTGATCCCGTCCATTTCATAAAAGGCCTGATGCAGCTTTATCATTTTTCCCGAAAAGAACAACAAATTAATCAAGAATGCGATGAATTATCAGCTTTTATCACAGACCTGGACCCGCTTCTAAGTTCCAGGACACACTGGAGAGAGTCGAAAAAGAAAGGGAGAGTAGGCGATTTTAGCGAGGGAGATACGAGCCTAAACAAATTCCAAAAGATGACAGTTTTATGTTTTTGGCTCTTATATACAACCATTGTCGAAAACTTCACTGTGTAATAGAGACGTTAAATAATTCTTCGTCTTGTGAGGTGGGTGGTGAAGTCTTCTTGGTAACTTTATTGTCTTTAGTGGGCGGTGCAGACGAACATCGGTGTTGCCTCTTAATGGTGCTAGTGATACTGGTGTTGCTGTTTATAATAATTGTGTTATAGTTTATCTAGCACACACACACACAACACACACACAAACACACACACACACAAACGCACACACAAACACACACACACACACACAAACACACACACATTCACACAAGTACTCATATATATGTAAACGAACTGGCTGAACCACAGACAGTAAATGTTAGAGCGGCAACTTCCAAACATACAATTTTCTATTGTATTGCTGAACAGGCGCGTGTACTTAGCGAAAGTTCAAGTTGTTCAAATTACAGTGTTCAGAGAAAACGGTTGACTTTGAATACTAGATAAAATATAGAAATAGCATAGAAATCCGGGTAGAAATTAATTACAGGTTGAAATGTAAGATTAGATATAAATCGTAATGAAATTGAGTGAATTTCAAATGAGAATGACATGTTTACATATTTGCATTTTTTTAATAATATTTATCATTATACATCATCATCATCATTATCATTATTATCATTATCATTATTATATTTATTATTAGTCGAGGCAGTAGTGGTAGTAGTAGTAGTAGCATTCTTTTTTATTATTATGATTATTATCATCATCCTTATTATTCCCATCACTACTATTTCTTATTATCATAATTATTTTTACTATTTTTATTATCAGTATTATTATTACTACTATTAGTAGTAGTATCATCATCATCACTATCATCATCATCATAATCATCATCATCATTGTTGCTATTATTAATTTATTATTATTAGCAGCAGTAGGAGTACTGTCATTATTATTAATGTCATTGCTATTACTATTATTGTTATTATTATTATTATTATTATTATTATTATTATTATTATTATTATTATTACTATTATCATTATTATTATTATTATTATTATTATCATTATCATTACTATTGTTAATTTATTATTATCATTATTGTTGTTGTCGCTGTTGTTGTTATTATTGTTGTTATTATTTTTTTATATAATTTTTATTATCATTGTTATTATCATTATCATCATTTAGTAGTAGTAGTAGTAGTAGTAGTATCATCATCATTATCACCATTATTACTATTATTATTATTACTCTTATTATTATTATCTATGTTATTGGCATTATTATTATTATTATTATTATTATTATTATTATTATTATTATTATCAATGTTATTTTTAATATTATCATCATCATTATTATCATAAGTATAATTATCATTATAATAATCATTATTGTTTTTTATCATTTTTATTATTACTATTATCATTTTCAATATCATTATTATTATTTTCATTTTTATTATCATTATCCTTATTGTGATTATTATCATTATCATTATCATTATTATTATTATCATTATTATTATTATTTTCATTATCATCATCGTTATTATATTAACATCATTATAATCTAAAACATATTACCTAAACCATAAATATATTTTTTGTCATTATTAGCTTTCCTAATAATAATGGTAACACAATGGTATTATTAGTAGCATTACAAAAAATACCATTCCTACTACTGATACTACTACTATTACTATTACTAGTACTAGTACTACTAGTACTAGTACTATTACGACTATTACTACTACTACTACTACTTCTTCTACTTCTACTTCTGCTACAACTACTATTACTATTACTATTATTACTACTACTACTACTGTTACTACTACTACTACTACTACTACTATTACTACTACTACTACTACTATTAATGATAATATATCAATACTGCTACTACTATTACAAATATTGCTATCAACACTATTACTTCTACTCCAGTCGCATAAGAAAATGTACCGAATATATTCTTTTAGATTTCCATTCCCATTTTCATACGGCAACACCGATTCCCCCAAAAATGTAATATCTACTTTTAATTCATTTGCATTTACAGAAAACGTGTCTGATGTGTATCCACGCTAGATAAAAAGAGGGGTATATGGCGTATATACTCCCCAAGGGCAAGGCGTGAGTACGTGACAGAGCAATCTGGCGAGTAAATAAGCATATAAGCTTGTAAAATCGCAGCCCAAGCCAAGTTAGGTCCCAAAGCCAGCGTCGCGGCGGGGACCAAAATGACAATTATGGTTGACCCAGGATGGCCGTTTGAACGTGCCTGGTCACCGTACCCTCACGACTGGCACGCCGCCGCTTCAGTGCTTGTCCCCAGACTCCCGTATCGTGTGTTTATTTCTTTGTGTGCTCTTTTAACAATAAAGAGTCAAGCCGTATATATTCTACTAACACTGTCCATCCAGTTCCATGTATCGAGGCTTTCACTACCCAAGTGTTGCCTTTTACAGCGTCAGTCAATATACATGCAAGGTGAACATGCCAGCTCGGCCACGGAGTACAGCAAATAATATTAAGACCACTATTTTCCTAAGCGCCCTGGCAAAGGTCAACGTGTCTTGGGAACAAAAAAACAAACAAAAAAACAAAAAGAGAGAGAGAGAGAAAGAAAGAAAAAGAGACTGACCAAACTTCTTCCTTCCGCAGCGAGTCAGGGACGACGGTGGTTTCGCCGAAGATGGGCGAGAACGAAGGCGGGGGAGGAGGAGGAGGAGGGAGTCCGTCAGGAGAACTGTTCGTGATGCGCCCAACCCTCAACGTCGCCCAACGCAACCAGAACTACCACTTCGACCCCGGCCACACTCCAGGTGAGGCCCTGCGGCTTCCTTCGGCGCCTTCTGCTTCCGTTCATTTCCTTTCTTTATCGTTTTTTTATATTTCTTCTTTTAATTTGTGCATTTATGTCATATCGTTTGGTATTCCTGCCTATCCATGGTATCTTATTTCCTCCAATTACGAAAGCGTGATTGCAGAATTTATAATCCTTCAATGTTGCCAGACGCGTGCGTGGGCACCCAAGCGCTAGCCGGCATCCCTTCCCTGCCGCCAGTTCAGTTCAGTTCAGTGAGAGTTGAAAAAAAAGTGAAAACCGCGACCTTGAACCTCTTACGGTCTTTCACGGTCGTGCAACTTCACCTCGAGTCAATATTTTCGTTTTTTATCTTAATCATTTCCTACTATTTTTAGGCGGGGGAAAGTTTTTAAGATGGGAAATTATAGAACAATAAGTCCGCCTGCGAGATGTTGCATGATGCCTTTTAGCCCAACGCGCATAGATTGAGCAAGAGAGTTCAAGGAAATGCGGTAGTAAAACGTCTCGTTAACGACGACCTTGCCTGGGGAGGTACATCTGACCCCCCCCCCCCCTATACCTCCCGCGGTCTGTGGAAGTTGCTTTACAAACGCGAAAACAAATGTAAATTCCCCGCATGTGAAGACTAATCCGATGTCTCCTTCACGGCTGTTGGCCATCTTTACCCCAGTACGGAACCTATGTCATTAGAGCCAATCAGAGCGCCTCGCGGGCTTCACACGTGAACCAATCACAACGCGCTTTATTCCATGCACGTGAAACTGACGTGTGTATGATAATGAATAGAAATACAGTGAACCATCGCTATAACGCGGTTCACCTTTCACGTTCTCGCTGCTTCACGGATTTGCATTGTGCATTGTGTTCTGCATTCTGATTGGCTATACAGTCTCTCCGCTTCTTCTCTACCTGTGTGTCAAGAACGTTACGGTTTAATATGTACATGTACGTAAAACAGCTTGCCAAATTTAAGTTTGCAAATTTTCTCTAAAACCCATGAAGCCTTCAGTTCGTATTGATGATTAAAATTATTATTTTATACAGTAGTTATTTGTAAAAAAAAACTTTTATGCAGTGCTTTTATTTGTTAAACAAATGCTTAGGCCTGTAAAAATGTTTTGTTCTTTGGTTTCTATGTATTGTAGAGTATTTCATTGTATAATAATTGTATAAAAAAAGGTTACTACTTCACGGATTTCGCCTATCACGGGTTATTTTTGGAACGTAACCCCCGCGAAAAACGAGGGTTCACCGTAATCATCGCTAAACTTCGCGAATCCTGCACAGGGCTGAAGGAGGCGATCCAGACAAAGTTGGCGAAGTCATGCAACTTCTCGCGCGGTTGCCTGACGTCCGCCATCACCGCCCGCGTGCCCGTCCTGTCGTGGCTGCCGGCGTACAACTTCAGGGAACATTTCATCGGTGACCTCATTGCCGGAGTGACTATTGCCATCATGCACATCCCTCAGGGTAAGTTTGTATGGATATGGATACTGGGATCTGTATAAACCGGATTCATGTTGACAGATGTAGAAAAGGTATGAATGAGAATGAATATCTTCATAATACAAGACATGTATTTGACCGGTTTCGTATTTATCTTCGTCCCAAATACATGAAGATAATTTCTAAACCGGTCAGATATATCTCTTTTATTATGAATATATTAATTCTCAGTCATACCGTTTCTACAATAGCTCAGTATTAATAAGTATATATCAAAGGTAAAAGAAAACAAAAGTCAAGATATAAAGACGCCTTGGTTTGAATATAGTTAAATATGTTTAGGTATAGTTGATTTTTGTGATAGTACATTTGATAAATTTAACTGTCAATAATACCCGGGCAAATGAAAAACAGTGACAATAAATGTGGCAGCAAATTATTTTTGTATCCATAAGGAACGATATTTTAATGGATAACCATAAAAATAGCACCTGCAATGTACTTCAATGTATCGCCAAAATGAAACACTAACTTTTCCGTATAGGGAACCCCCTTTTAGATTTCATATGCAGATTTATTTCGTTTTATTCAATCATTCATGCTACGTATATGGAACCCCCTTGTAGATTTCATATACAGATTTATTTCCTTTTATTCAGTCATTCATGCTAAGTATATGGAACCCTTTTAGATTTTACACACAGATTTATTTCTATTAATTCTCTCATTCATGCTACGTAAAGGGAACCCCCTTTTAGAATTTACATACAGATCTATATCGTTTTATTCAATCATTCATGCCACGTATATGGAACCCCCTTTTAGATTCCATACAGATTTATTTCTTTTTAATCTCTTATTCATGACTAACGATTAACCCGCTGGCCCTCCTACAGGCATGGGTTTCGCACTGCTGTCAAACATCCCTCCTGTGAACGGCATCTACATGGGCTTCTTCCCCGTGCTGATCTACGCTCTCTTGGGCACTTCACGCCATTGCTCCATGGGTACGTGGCGCTTGGCTTTGCCTGCTGGAATACATGGGGAAGGGAGGAAGGGAGGAAGGGAAGAAAGGAGGGAAGGGAGGATGGGATGGAAGGAAGGGAGGGAGGGAAGGGAGTAAAAAAGGAAGGGCGATGGAAGAAAGGAGAGAGGGGGGAAAGGGAAGGAAGGGAGGAAGAGAGGGAGGAGAGGAACGAAGGAGGGAAGGGGGATGGAAGAAAGGAGAGAGGGGGAAAGGGAAGGAGGGTGAGAGGAAGAAAAATAGGGATGGAAGAAGGGGGGGAGGGGAAATGGAAAGGAGGAGGAGATGAAGAAATGGAATTGATAAGGGAGGGAAGGAGGGAGCTAAAGAATGGATGAAGTAGGGGAAGAGGAAGAAAAGGAATGAATGAAGGTGGGAAAGAGGAAGAAAATGAAGGAAAGGAGATAGGGGATATGGAGATAGACTTGGACGAATGACGGAAAGTCTGAAAAAAGGGGGACAGAGAAATAGGATTCATTTAGTATTAGGGGCATGGGCAAGGCAAGGAGAAGGAGAAACGAAAAGTAGAGGCAGAATCAGAGAGAGAGAGAGAAAGGGAGGGTGGGTGGGGAAGGAGAGAAAGAGAGAGACAGAAAGAGAGAGACTGAAAGTGAGTGAGAGAAACAAACAGACAGACACAGAAAGGAAGACAGAGAAAATAGTCTTGAAAATGAGAAAAATTCTTTCTGAAGATAAATCTAACGAACGGTGTGATAATGATAATGAGTATGATGAAGAGGAGAGTTTAGCCTGGAGGGAGGGTTGTCACGCTATCCTGTTCTGCGCTAGAAAGAAGGAGGGAGGGAAGCAAAGCTGGAAAGAAGGAGGAGGAGAGGGAGAAAAGGGAATGGACAAGGGAGGGAATGAGGGAGAAATGTCATCCCTTGTGCCACCCAGTTTTCTAGATTACGGATAGCCATCTGGCTTCATGAATATCATCATTTTAAAACTCCGTCCTTGAGATACTGTCCCCTGGTTATCTAAGTACATATAGCAATTTAAAACCCCTTAAGTACCACCACTACACAAAAATAAATAAAAAGAAAAAAGAAAAAGAAAAACGAAAAAATGAAAAACAGAAAGAAACAAAACAATATATATATATATATATATATATATATATATATATATATATATATATATATATATATATATGGACACGTCGCCAAATGAAGCTGACTAGTATTTAATGCCTCCAATACAGGTAGCTTTGCTGTTACCTGCTTGATGACCGGAAAAGTCGTGAGGGACCTGGCCACCCCAGCAAGCGCTCTCGTCGACGGGGCCATAGCAAGCAATGCCACGATGGCTGCCACTACCTATACACCTGTCCAAGTCGCCACTATAGTTTCCTTTATGGTTGGGGTCTGGGAGGTAAGGAAAGCTTTGGTGATTGGTTGTTCTCTTTGTTTCCTGTTCGTTGTTCGTTCAAGGGTAATGAGGTGATGGATCCCTCTTTGGCTATGTGTATGTCTGCCTGTCTTATTCTCTTTCTTTTTCTCTTTTTTTCTCTGTTTTTCTTTTTCTCTTTCCCTTCCTCTTTATCTTTCACTCTCTCTCTCTCTCTCTCTCTCTCTCTCTCTCTCTCTCTCTCTCTCTCTCTCTCTCTCTCTCTCTCTCTCTCTCTCTCTCTCTCTCTCTCTCTCTCTCTCTCTCTCTCTCTCCTCCCCCTTCTCTCTCTCCCTCTCCTCCTCACACTGCCTGTGGCTTCCTTTGTCTCTTTCCATCTATCTGTCTGTTCATTTGTCTATCTGTCTATCTCTCTATATCCAACTATCTAGCACCCTCTTCCTCTCCCTCTCCTCTTCCTCATCCCCTCATTCCCCCTCTCCCTCCCTCTCCCTTTCCCCCTCTCCCTCCCTTCCCTTCCCCCCTCCCCCTCCCCCTCCCCCTCCTCCTTTCCCTCCCCCTCTCCCTCCCGCTACACCTTCCCTCCCCCTCTACCTCTCCCTCCCTCTCCCTCTCCCTCTCCCTCTCCCTCTCCCTCTCTCTCATCTACTATTTACTCTCCCTCTCCCCCTCTTTCTCATCTACCGTTTCCTCTCACCCTTCACAGCTCATCATGGGGTTGCTGCAGCTCGGTTCCCTCAGCGTCTTCCTCTCCGAAATGCTTGTGTCCGGCTTCACAACGGGGGCGGCCTTCCACGTGATGACGTCACAGGTCAAGTACCTCTTCGGGCTCAAGATCAAAGGTCACAGCGGTCCATTCAAGATCATTTATGTAAGTTGTTTTTTGTTGTTGTTGTTGTTTTCTAATAGTGAAGTGATAAAGTACGTGGTTTGGTTATGAAGGAAAGTGAGTTCCAGCGGAAGGGAAAGAAAATGGATTACAGGTTTTCGAGAGAAACTGATGTATGCTGATTTCCATATCAAGCGGAAACAAGATGAATGAATAATTAAATTTTAATGAAGAAATGCCAACGCATGACCGTTTTTTTACCCTTTTTTCTAGACGTATCGTGATATCATCCACCAAATACTGAACTCCAACCTCGCAGCTGTGATAGGCTCGGCAATCACAATTTTTATTTTATGCATAAACAATGAAGTGATCAAGGTAAGGTATTCCGTTTTCTATTAGTATTTGAGTACAATCACCTATATTATGTCGTTGTAAGCTGTTCCATGTAATAATGAAATTAATCGAGACAATATAGCTACCTAAAAAAATAATTATTAAACATCTTGAACTCCCGCTTCCTCCTCATATCATAAACTCTAGTGTGATAGCCCTTATTCAAGTCCTTAATTAAGCAAATCCAAACCTAGTCTCCCAGTATTCTAACCAGTGGCACATACTCTTCTATAAAAAAAAATCAGCCCAGACTACAAAAGAAGACCAGCATTCCCATTCCCATCGAACTCATCGTGGTAATTCTGGGGACGGTGGCCTCCTACTTCGGAAATCTGAATGAGAACTACGACCTCCTCATCGTGGGCGATATCCCGACGGGGTGAGTGAGGACGGGTTATGCGGCCAGTGAAAGAGAAATCGTCGTTTCATTATCGATACTATTTAGATTATTATCAAAATTATCATGGTTATTAATACTTTATTGTTATTATCATTGTTGTTATTATTTATCACCATTATGATTATTATTGCTATTAATCATTATCCGTATTATCATTATAAATGTCATTGTTTATCATCATTATCCTTATTATTAATCTAATCGTCATCATTAACTTAATTATTTACTTATTCATTAATTTGTTTTTAATCTCATGTCGGTTATTTTGAAGTTTGTGGATTGAAAACTATGCTTTGATGTATATAGAAAATAAACTGAACGTTGGTCAATAGATTGAACAAAGATTAATGGATTGAACACAGATGAATAGATTGGACATACGTTGATAGATTGAACATACGTTAATAGATTGGACATACATTAATAGAATTAATATACATTAATAGATTGAACATACATCAATAGATTGAACATACATCAATAGATTGAACATACATCAATAGATTGAACATACATTAATAGATTGAACATACATCAATAGATTGAACATACATTAATAGATTGAACATACATTAATAGATTGAACCCACATTAATAGATGGAGCTTATGATATGATGATTATTTGATGTTAATAAGATCGAAATTAAACTATTTCCAGACTGCCTCAGCCAGAAATCCCTCCTTTTGAACTTATACCAAAAGTTGTGGTCGATGCTTTTGTCATCACGATTGTGGCTTATACTGTATCTTACTCTATGGCGAAGATCTTTGCGAAGAAGCATAATTATGAAGTTGACGCGGCCCAAGAGTTATATTCACAGGTAAGTAATAAATTGGGGAAGTTTTGCGTGTTATGTTTAGGTAGTTTCAGTGGAAATTGAGATTGATTTATTGTTGTCTCGATAGACTGTAGAGTGCTGTCTTTTTATTTTTTATATTAATGTTTGTTAATGTGTTGATGATAAGAGTGGTGATGTAGAATGAGAAAATAAATGCAGCAGAGACAGCTTGTTCGATACAGCCTACAGCTTGAAAATTTATAGAACGGAACTGTACATAACTCATTGTTTGAATGACCAGAATACATTTCCTACAACACTACCCACTTAGTGAGGTCTACCAAAAAGAAAACCTCCACAACAACAACAACACAACGACTCATCATCACAAATCCATTCGAATTCCCTCTCCCTTCGTCAGTCCGCGAGCAACGTCTTCGGGGCCTTCTTCGGGTGCGGCCCCATCGCCGCCTCCCTCGCTCGCTCGCTGATCCAGGAGGCCGTCGGCGGCGTGACTCAGATGACCACGGTTATCTCCTGCGCGCTCCTGCTGCTGGTCCTCCTGTTCGTGGGTCCTGCGTTCGAGACGCTTCCGAATGTGAGGTTCCCTTGAATTGTGTGTGTTATCTTTGATTGATAATGAAGTATATGTCTACATTAGATTTGTATTGTATTGTGAGTTAATGTTTGTTATCTTCCCCTATATAAGTATGTATTGTTGATACAGAGCATGTATTGTGATTGTAACGTTTATCTTTTCCCTATATAGTGTGTATTGTTCGTGTTGAACATGCCTATTTCTACGTACTTTATTGAAAATATAACTTTTTCTTCTTCTTCCCTTCAAATGTGTATTATAAATACTAAACATGCATATTTGTTACTACTATATTGTTAGTAAAATCCTCATATCGCTAGTAGTAGTATTGTATCACTAGTAGTTATTATATCGCGAGTAATGTTATTATATCGTGAATAATGTTGATATATCGCTAGTAACGTTATTATATCGCGAGTAATATTGCTATATCGCGTAATGTTATTATATCGCTAGTAACGTTATTATATCGCGAGTAATGTTATTATATCGCTAGCAATGTTATTATATCGCTAGCAATGTTAATATATCGTGAGTAACGTTATTATACCGTGAGTAATGTTAACATCTCGCTAGTAATATTAACATCTCGCTAGTAGCGTTATTTCTCTAGTAATGTTATTATATCGCTGCCTTCTCCCCACATAGTGCGTCCTGTCGTCCGTCATCGTCGTTGCACTCAAAGGAATGTTCATGCAAGTGAACGACCTGCGGCGCGTGTGGGCCATTTCGCGTTCCGATGCCCTTATATGGCTCGCCTCCTTCCTTGCCGTTGTGCTCATCGACATCGACTTCGGGCTCTTGATCGGCGTTGTGGTGTCGCTGTTCGTCTTGCTTTACCGAGGACAGAAACCCAGCACCGCCATTCTCGGCTCCGTTCCCAACACGGATATTTACCTGGACATTAATAAGTACTCCGCGGTAAGGCTTTGGAAGGGTGTTGCTTAGTTTGATAGAATTATTGTTTTTTTATTATTTATATGAAATAGTTGTATTTTTCACTTTATTCAGCGACGTCAAGAAAGATAATTGCTTTAATTTGGACAGCAAAGGAAGGGCTAGATATTAAACTATATATTGATTTGTATCACAGGCTGCAGAGGTACCTTCAGTTTCCATTTTCCACTTCAACGGGCCGCTTCACTTCGCCAACAGTGAATACTTCCGAACTCAGTTGTTCTCCATGACTGGCCTGGACCCCATTGCTATTATTAGTAAAAAGAAAGCCCTTGAGAAGCAGCAGGCGAAATCCGACCTTATCATCGACCCTAGCAAGGTAATGCAGAGTTTTTATTTTATTTTATTTTACTTTTAAGGTGTTATGATTTGTTATGACTATCAATTCCCCAAAATTTAATTTTTGTATAAAGTATGTGTAATCGTGGAGAATTCATATGAAAATTGCTGTACGCTAAATCAGATGGCATGTTACCCGAGTAAATATGAATTAAGTAATAAATTGATTAACAGATAAAGGCATTTATAAAAATACGTCAAATAATTTGAGAGGGCCAATTCCAGTACAAGACATTTCCGGAAGGTTTTAAAAATATAAATATAAATCTTTTGTCCATCTGTACATTTCCGACTTTAACTTTCTGTAGACTTTCCATCCCATTTTCTTCTCTTTACACAAACGATCTGTTTATCTTGATAAAATTTCTGAGATCGTTATAGAACATCTTTTTATATATAAAGGAAAATGGTGTACGCGGGAGTACGGAAAAGATCCCTGAAGAGTTTGAGGAGAAACCCAACGACCTGAACGATAAGCATGCAGTTCTCGCCGTGCCCGTGAGTTCCCGTTTTCTGTTCATTGATATATAGAGAAAACTGTTAATAGGGGGTACTTGCAAATTTTATTATTTAGAGTAGGGAATTACGTGTGTTAAGAGTTCTTCTGGCTTTCAGAACTAATCAGGGTTGGAGTTTCGGTAATTTGATTTTTTCATATATAAGACTAATCCAAAGTACAGTAATTCCTTTTAGGTTACATATCTCAGGATATTAAATAAGACTAGCTCTGAGTAAAATTATTAATTCAATATTATTATAACACTAGTGCCATATATTGGAGAAAAAATAGTATAACACTTATGCCATATGTTATAATTGCTTTCATTATTATTCGCATTCCAGGAAGTTAAGTGGCTGGTGCTGGACATGAGTAGAATCAGCTACTTGGATTCCACGGGAGGAAAAGTCATCGCACAGCTCGGAAAAGAATATAACGATGCCGGCATTGTACTCGTTCTGGCTTCAGTCTCAGGTGACGAAGGCAGCAATACTTCTCCTTTTCTTCACTGTTTTTTCCTAATCCTTCTAATTCTCTTTTTCCTATCTTTTCTTTTTCTATTTTTCTTTTCCTTTTTTATTCTTTTTTCTTTTTCTTTTCTCGTCTTTTTATTTTTATTTTTCTTCTTTATTTTTCTTTATCTTTTCATCTTTTTCTTTTTCTTTTCTTTTTCTTCTTTTCCTCCTCCTCTTAATTCTTATTCTTATCCTTTTTCTTATGCCTCTGATTATGATTCTCCTTCTTCTTCTTCTTCTTTGGTATCTTCTTCTTCTTCTTCTATGCATCGAGTTTCATTTGTTCAAGCTCCATGAACAAAAATATATCTGAACCTTATATTAAACATATTAGTCCCAACTTGTGAAACAAAGATCACAATAACATTTCTCACCTTTGCTCAACAGAAAGCGTCCTGGATAGCCTGGAGAAGTGCGGTACTCTGAAGACCATCTCGGCTGAGCAGATCTTCCATACTATTCACGATGCTGTCACAGTCCTCACGGTGTTGGATAATGAAAACAACTGCACCAAACTCTAAACAGCTTCATGTATTGTTCCTATGTATTTTTGTGTGATATTTATTGAATACGGTGGCAAAATCAACGTAATTATATTGGGAAAGGAAAGCGTTTTAGGTTTGCACTTCCATAATGGCCGATTTTGATTACGTAGAGCACGGTGATGGATAATGGCAACAACTGCACCAAACTCTAAAAAAAAATATCATGTATTGTTCTTATGTATTTTTGTGTGATATTTACCGAATACGGTGGTAAAATCAGCATAATTATAATTGGAAAGGAAAGGGATTTAGGTTTGCACTTCCATAATGGCTGATTTTGATTGCGTAGATGATGGATAATGGCAACTGCAGCAAACTGTTAACAAATTCATATTTTATTCTTATGTATTAAATTCAGTGGCAAAATTAACATCATCATAATGGGAAACGAAAGGGATTTAGATTTGCTCTTCCACAATGGCTAAATTGGATTGCGTAAAGCACGTTGTTTGATAATGGCAACTGCTGCCCCAAGCTCTGAACAACTTTGTGAATGTCGTGTATTATTCTTATATATTTTTGTGTGATATTTATTGAATTCACTGAGAAAGCCAACATCATTATATTGGGAAAGGAAAAGGATATAGGTTTACTTTGTCCTCATAATAGCAAATTTGGATTGCAAAGAGATCATGTATACAAGCAAGCTCTTTTCAATTATCTCTTCAAAAGACTTTGGAAAATACTTATTCATTATTTGGGTGGGGGTATGATTATCATTTGGAAAAGTTTATTCTTTTCTTTTATCTATTTATCTCTTCATTAATGGGGGTATAATTATTACATATAATACCCAAAACTGCAACGTACTACTAGTTTCATTTTACTGTACATTTATATGTCATGCCTTTCGTAATGTATAGGTGCTTAAATAGCGCATCTCTTGGGCAGTAGGACTGGGCAAGAATCGATAAAAAACAGAATCAAAGAGTCCAGGTTTCACTTCAGAATCGGTTCCTCGAATAACCAAATGTCTTATAATTATTCAAATAGAGCGCAGTGCAGCCAAAAAAAAAGGTCTCCCAGCCCTCTCTCTTTCTCCCTACCCCCCCCCCTCTCTCTCTCTCTCTCCCTCCCCCCATCTCTCTCCTTGTCTCCTCTCTCTCTCTCTCTGTTAACGGTGATTGACAGTCCCTTCACTTCTGTGGTGCAATACCCTCGTTGTCTTTGAAACCTGGACAGTGTATAAGGCATAAAGGTAAAATGAATCTATTACGAATATAGTTAGGAATACAAAGATATCATAAAATAATGAGAAATGTCTTTTTACTATTTTTGAAAAGGAAGCCGTATTTAGTGATGAAGCCAGAAATATATTTTTTTTTACATTCGAAAATACTTTTTTAATACTCTGACAAGGAGGGGGAAATATTGAACTTATCTGTGATATTTGTTAGAAACGATAATTCATCGCATAATGGAGTGTCTGTTTTACGTGTTAATCTATATGAATGAAAATTTTTCTCGCGTTTTTTTTGTTCTTCAAGACGCTACTATTCATCCAACTATAAATGAGGAAGAAAATATGAGGACAGTCGATATTTTGTTTTTCATTTTACTTGTGGAAATCTATTTTGGAATCGATTTCTTCTCCAGCTCCTTTAGGTAAGCTCATTTCACTCCATATTTATACCTTTCTTCGTAAGATTTCTGTGTAATATTCATCAATGCAATATGTGTAGTATCATTTTACTGTATGTGTATGTGTTGTATCGTTTGTATAATCATACCATAATTTTAGTAAAACCAGCACCGTATAAGTAATAATTTTCGTTTAAATGGGCGCATTACCCTTTTTTGTAAGATCTTTTTTTTTTTTTTTTGTAAAATTACTTCATGTGATATCAGAACAGATCATAAGAGAAGTAAGACAAGCCAGCACTCAGATGAAAAGGGAATTGATTCCCTCTTGATAAAGCATCGAGGCAGGTACGTTCTCACGTGTGTGTGTCTGTGTGGTTTTATTAAGAAAAAGAACTTTATGGAATTTGTCTGTGCCGTTGCATACATAGTAGCTCAAAATGTATATGGTTTACTAACATTTTTTTAAAGATTCACCAGTATTTGTTAGTCATTATTTAAGGTTTAATTTTCTATTTAATGGAATTCATATTTATCCCATGGTAATAAATTATATGTAGAACTAGTTTCATTACCTTTTAAATTAGGTCATATTCGTGACATGTAATATTTGGCTTATCAACTATGCTGGGAGGGTTTTCATAGAGCATACAGAGTTGCATTTTTGCATTCTGCCTCTTTTCTATCTGCTGCAAACTGTTTTAAAAGAGCCGGCTTTCAAGTAGAAAGCTCATTGGCAACAATAGTCGATTGGAAATTTCATATACATTCCTTTAGTAGAGGCTTGTTCTTTTCTGTATTAAGCTTCTGGCTTCGGATTACCAAGTGGAAATCCAAGTGCAGAAGTTTAACTCTATCGTGAGTGTAAGACATAGAGAGCCAAAGGCATCACTGATGTCCAAACGGATCCTATAATGATTGGAGTATAGCACCCTTAGAGAACCATTAAGCTGCAACAAAATGGTGTAGAGTTAAAGCCAATAAACTTTGTATAACAATAAGAGTTTTGTATACCTTAGTTACGCAATGTAAGGAACCCAATACATTGCACAGGTTACCTGACATAATAGGAGGAGTATATTCACAAGGACATCATGCAATGTAACCGTGCAAGCATAAAGGGAACTGTCCACGCAGACCTATTCCAGAGGACTGAGAGTAAAATGTGAAAATCCGAAATATCTAATGGTGTATCTGAAGTGCGAGGAATAGCATCATAGTTCTTTCACTCTTAAACCGGACTTTATTTGCTCTATAGGAAGTAGCACTAAAGGGTGCTACTTCCTACCGCAACCGCTGGGTTAGGGGATGTAGGACTACCGACTCTAGTGGCAATGGATAAAAAATAGAATGATAGATTGGTAGTCCCGCCTGCCATTTCTTTTGGACAAGTTCTGCTAGTTCTTTTCGGTATGTAGGTCGGTAAGTGGAGAAGTGTTCAGACATCAAAGTACCAGTACTACTTCCCAGTTCTGGAATATATCTACAGTAAGCTAGCGGTCATGACTTTGATACCCATGCGGTTTTTGTGTAGTCCAAGTATGTGTTTTACATTCTTAATTAAGTAAATTTCGCATATCACAGTATTCATAATACTTATGAAGGGGACCGTCCAGGGGAATGGCACCTATCCCTAATTTCATCATAAAAAAATCGGTAGGGGATAACTCATTGATTCTTTTTGCATAATTAGGAGCATAGAATTGCGCTTCGTCTCATATATAATTTTGACCTCGCACCCCCATTGGAGGGTTGGACGCCCCCAAAAAAGTCGAAAAAAATCGTTTTTCCCTCTTTTTCGGTACATCACCACTCCCATTTTTTCCTGAACAAGCCTGTGGAATTATGATCATCATGCATGAAAGTAATATATGATTAAGAGACTGAACATTCATGAATAACCTATATATATATATTACTATTGCTGAAAGCATCGCTGTTATATCAGACAGTTTTTTATTAGGTTGCCCTGGAGAGCTAAGTATGTACCTTTTCTGGCCTAAAGAAGGTAGCTGATATTTTTTTATCCCACTTACACTCCTCTTAGAATCCACATGCTGTATTTCCATCACGATTTCCATCCATTTCGCTATGCTGTATATGTAATGAACAAGTTTGATAAAATTGCATATCTCTGTTTCACTCCTCTTTCTGGACTACTATTTAACCTCTTCTCCTATTCTAACTGGTGAATCAGGTTTTCTGCAGCGCTTTCCTTTTAATCTTATGTCACTTTCTACCAACCCCTATTCCTTTCCGATTATCCATTAGATCATTGTCCATAAAGTGAGCATATACGTTCTTTTGCTTTTCCAAAATCTCCTCGAAAATTCTTGGGTAATAAATCTTAGATGGTACATTTATTTCGTTAGTTTTTGTTTACATTACATTTTCTCCGCGCCATTCCATTCTCTCAAACCTCTCAAATCTGTTCGTGTTCCTTCCATTTTTATTTTTCTTGTTTCTTTTCTTTTCTTTTCTTTTCCTTTCTTTGCATCTATCATCTGTTGGTCCACAAGTTCTTTTATTTCTGTGTTTACCCACATACTTCTGGGGCAGCAGTCTCGCTGGATCCCGTTTTATTTTCTCCTTTTCGTTTTTAGTTTACCATTTTTTTCTGCCCGACAAAATGATGATTAATTTACATCTGGTTTTACTCTCTTTCTCTGTATTTTTTTATAAACAGGAGTTTGTTGAGGATTAAGTACTTCCTACATGGTTATTTCAACAGGCGAGACAGCTAGTCCAATATCACTGTAGTGGTTCCCCTATGATTAGGATGCATCTAACCATTATCACTGACGTATTTACCTATATGTCGACCAATTCAGCTTCCGGAGCAATGTATGCTTTTGCGAAGACCTCTTACATTTTGTTTGGTATCTCAGAGACTCAGTGTTGTTGATGAAATCTAACAGAAGGAAGAAGTGCCTCCTGTAACTTAAACGTTTTCTATGAATGGTGACAGGCATTCATTTTCTTTGATCCTTGTTGTATTTGGATGAACTATTCTATATGTCTGTGATTTGAATTCACATAATTATGGAGCTAAATAAATGAGTGGGCTAAAAAAGAAAAAAAAATCAAATGCTAATTATATACAGACTGAAGTGAACGTGGGAACTATACCGAACTGTGAAAGGGTTTGGGTAAATGACTAAATTGTTTATCATTCATTACCTCCGCCAAGGAGGTTATGTTTTGGTAGCGTTGGTTAATTTGTTCGTCCGTTGGCAGGATTTTCAAAAAGTTGTGAACAGACATCAGCAGTGTTTTTGGTAGCGTTGGTTAGTTTATTCGTCAGTTAGCAGGACAACAAAAAGTTGTGAACAGACGTCACCAATGCACCTTCGTGTGAAGATGCATTGGTGACTTTTATGATTTTATTACACCAGTGACCCTCATGCATATGTTATACCATGTTGACGTTAAAACAGATATGTCGAGTGTCGATGTAAATAAAAAAAAACTCGGCTGGTATATTTTTCACTTGGAATTTCGATGTGAAGCAGTATCGATTAGAACTTCGAGACTGAAGTAAGCCTTTCATTGAGAAAAGCCGACATGTATTCACATCATAATTATACTAGTGGTCTTCCAGGTGATAGCGTCCCCGCCACTGATCTCAAAAAGAAGAGTGGATCGAGCAGGGAGTCAGTACTGAAGCAATAATTAGTAAACGAAGAACGCATTGTTGTGCATTCGGTTTCGTAAAACGGAAGAGAAAGGGGGAAAGAAGAGACTATCATGCTGTAAAAACACTATTAATTCCCAGCGGTTTATGTAAAGCAGTCTAATTTTGATCTTTATAGCAGAAAATATACATGAAATATCATTGTTATTGAATGCCTACCCCATGAAGCCTCCAAAATTGGTTGAATTATCATCTGACATTCTATTCTAAACAGAATACATATCAAATATTATAGTTATTGAATGCCTACCTCATGAAGCCTCCAAAATTAGTTGAATTATCATCTGACATTCTATTCTAAACAGACCTTCTCACTCGGCCCCACAGCACTGTGCGTCCGAGTAAGATGGCGGCCGCTGAACTTGTCAGGCTTCACCGAGTAAACAGTAGATGCTTGATCCAGTCTTTTTTTAAGATCGGTAGTCCCCGCACGACGTATTAGTTCACTGCATCTATCATTCTAGTAGAGGTTGACCGGGCCGAAGGTAGTTTTATTTATTAAAGCGAGAAATCGAATGAGTAAATTTGGTCACAAATTGACGAGATACGTAGTGAAACTGTAATTAGTTGCCAGACTCTATGAAGACAGCTCGAGTTGGTAAGGTATGTGATGTTAAATAAAATTTGAATTTATTTTCATAGAGATTACCCATCTTACTTCCAAGCCTTTTATAAATTCACTCCTCCTTCCACTACATTGGCCAGCTCCCCTATCGCTCTTCCCTCTTAAAGTCTCCCACTTCCTTCGCTACATGAGCTCCCACTCCCTTCCTCCTTACCCATCCCCATTTCCTCGCTATTTTTCCTTCCCCATCTCCCTTTGAACTTTAGCTTCCTCCCTTTATATACGG
>NC_091578.1:12428562-12433562 GCF_042767895.1 Penaeus vannamei | reverse complement strand
GTTTGTATATATCAGATTTTCTTTTTAGAATATGGAAAATGAGATTCTTTATAAAATACTAACTTGATAACTTTGCAAATGGACTCTGGACTATAAACTTCAGAACATTTATCAGGAAGAGGGCTTATAAGCTGACAAAGCAGGAGCACTTCACAAGAACAGGTTGAAGAACAAATATTTTCAATAATTCCACTCAATTTCTATGTTACATATAAGAGATATGATATTGCACAAAATCAATATTGTAAAATGACCTTTAATCTGAAATATTGTTTTCTTAATGTCATAACTTTTAAGGAAAAATGTTAAGTCTTATATCTATCAACTCGAGGAGAAAATTCTGGCATGAATTTATCTTGCTGAAGATTGGTCTTTTTTATGTCGTAATTTTCTTTACCACTTACTACATAATCATTTGCAGTCACTACTAATATTATATTAATTTATTTGCTTCTCCCTACAAAACTTACATACCATAAATAACCTATAAATAATGCATGTGCTTGCATCTTACTGATGAAGCTATGCTTTCATGTTGTAACATGAAATATGTTAAAACACATACTGATAAGGGAAGCTTTCTACTTGATAGTTGTCCTAAGGCAACTCATAGTTATAAACTAAAAATGCAAAATCCAAGAATGCAACTTAGTATGGTCTAGGAGTTATAAATTTAGCAAACTTAAAGAACACACTTGTTGAATCTGTAATAAATTTCTTGGACAAATTGCTAGACTGGCCACTAATAAACAGAGATAGATGGATTTCATTATTTACTTCACGTTTTTGTAAAAGCATTTCTCAAGTTTCATGATGAAAATGCACTGTATTCATCCTATGCATTATTCTACCTTTGTACAAAAGAAATACTTCATACTAAAATTAGCCTGAAAAATGTCTTTGGAACCTGAGCCATTTCCATGAAAAACTCATTTGTCTTTTTCAATATTTTAACATCTAGAGATGTTTTATGGCAACTCGTGATTGCAAATAGACTGTACTTCCAAAATGACTTTTCAGTAAAAATTCTGCCCTGATTTGCAACAAATACTACATGAACACTTACACAAATGAATGAACTCAACTCAACAAATATTTCATTACCACGAGAAAATATGGATGGTTAAAAAAAATAATAACCCTAAGTGATTATTGATAAGAAAAAAGTGTGATTGTTATAAAAACATATACCATTTGAGCTACTAAGTATGAAACAGCACATAGATACTTTACATTTCTCTCAATAAAATTACATAAATACCTACCTTAATACTTTATAAGCAGATTTTAATCCAATTTTCCTTTTTCCTGAATCATTTTTAGAACCTTCTTAATGTAATAACTCTACAGATCATGCAGCTCTACACCATTTTTCCTCTTTTCAACTTGGTTATAGTGAAGGCTAAGCACCATTGCAACTTTACCTTCCTGCACTGTGATATGTTGTCTTTTTTTGAATTGCATGAAAAATATATAATAGCTACAAATGCATGATGTTCTTTCATACACTTGTTCAGAGCTTGGTGCAGTTACTGCTTGAAACAGCTGACTGATCTAATAACAAGAGGACAGTAATTGCATCATGGACAGAATGGAAGATTTGTTCCGTAGCAATTGTCTTCAGGGTGCCACATTTCTCTAAGCTCTCCAATACACTTTCTGTAAAGCAAACATCCAGACTGTAATATGACCGAAGTTATTTTCATGAAATAAGAAAACAGACTAATATCATGAGAAAGATGTATTATTCCAATTGTTTCAAACAAACGAAAACAGGTGGCTATACTTTTCTTACCTGACACTGAAGCAAGAATAAGTGTAATGCCAGCTTCATTATATTCTTTCCGGAGCTGTGCAATGAGTTTCCCACCAGTGGAATCCAAATAGATAATCTTACTCATATCAAGAACTAACCATTTAATTTCCTGAAATGTAAACATCAAAAGCAATTGCAGTTTATTCTGAAATCTTCTTGACAGGCAAAATACTTTTTTTATAAAGCACATGAAAATAAAAATGTATCATTGGAATTTCCCAGTTTGCAACACAATGGAAAACCACAAGTAAATAACAATAATACTTACAGGCAATGCAAGTGCCACATGCTTATTCTTCTTGTTGCTGAACCTCCCCTTAATGAACCTTGCAGCTCCATTTAGTTGCTTCTCACTGATGCTGTCCTTCGGTTTCTCCTCAGAGGTCTCAGGGATCTTCTCTGCACTCTCATGCACCCCATTCTCCTATTCAAATAAAAAGCAATATTAAGAAGATTAAACTTAATAAAGAACTTTGAAAATTTACTCTAAAAATATCTTTAAAATTTTAAATAACATATAAACCATATCCTATCATCTCAGGTCTAATGAAATGGTTCCTGGCTGAATTTCAGACAAGAAAAGGTGTCTAAAATTTGTTTCAAACTTTGTCAGACATGGCTTAACAGAAAATAAAATTCTGATTTACTGCTGGCATAACATCCTCAAGAGGTTAAAAATCAAGTTAGAATCACTGCATTACCTTGACAGTAAGGTTGGATTTAGACTGTTTCTTCTCTAGAGCCTTCTTTGTACTAACAATTACATTAGGGTCTAGGCCAGTCATGGAGAAAATCTGAGTCCGGAAGTATTCACTGTTTGCAAAGTGGAGTGGTCCACTAAATTGGAATATGCAAACTGAAGGTATTTCCACAGCCTGTAGTACGCAAAAGAGAAATAAATAGTAAGAAATATATTAGAAACTAGATCAATTTAATGTTAACTTTATAGAATAATCATATGAAACTGAAAAATTTAACAGAAAAATATCCAGGAATTCATGTAAGTCATTACTTAAAACTACCATCTGTTTAGAACCAAAACCAAACATGTAAAGAAATTTATGAACTTACTGAGGAGTACTTCTTAATATCCAAATAAATGTCTGTGTTGGGGATGGAACCAAGAATGGCTGTGCTAGGTTTTTGGCCTCTAAAAAGAAGAACTACCAGTGACATCAGGACCCCAATCATCAGGCCATAATCTATGTCAATAATAACAACACCAAGGAAGGCCGCAATCCATATTGATGCATCAGCACGTGAGATGGCCCACACCTTCCTCAGGTCATTCACTTGCAGGAACATACCCTTCAGTGCCACAACAATGATCGATGACAGAACACACTAGATAGGAAGATGAAAATAAGTTGAATTAATATCCTAATAAAAGAGTAGAAATATACATATTCATGACATAAACAGATATAAGACCTTTATATCTGAGAAAAAAACTTACATTTGGAAGCTTTTCAAACACTGGCCCCACAAACAGTAGGACAAGCAATAGAAGAGAACATGAGATGAGTGACGTGATTTGAGTGACACCCCCAACTGCTTCCTGAATTAGTGACCGAGACAGAGAAGCAGCAATGGGAGCACATCCGAAGAAGGATCCAAATACATTACTTGCAGACTGTTGATAAAGAAAGTTTATTATTGCTCTGATTCCTTTAAAAAAATACAAATGTCAAGAAGCTTTACTTTACACTGATTTCTATATATTTCAGCTGATTTCTACTGCATTCTTTTTCTAACTTAATGTAAAAAAAAATTCCTACAGTTCAATAAATTTGAACATCTGAATAAAAACAACTCAAAATCATTGTCTACTGAAATAAATAAAAGGCAACTTTTATGATAAGTTTTCACCTGCCCATCTCAGTATAAAACACAATAGTTTCATATTTATCAATACCTGTGAATATAACTCTTGAGCTGCATCAACTTCATAGTTATGCTTCTTAGCAAAAATCTTTGCCATTGAGAAAGATATTGTATATGCTACAATTGTGATAATGAATGCATCAACAACCACTTTTGGTAGAAGCTCAAATGGTGGAGCTTCTGGCTCAGGCAATCTGAAAAGAACACCAATATTTGAGTTTAATTAAACAGAACTGAATAATTACCTTATAAAAATGCAATCTATGTACAACTATACCTGTATTGTTTCTGAACTACATTCAGTACAAAATTAACACATCTGGAAATATAAAGAAGCCACTATCTAATTGTCAATTGAATCTTAACTCACCCTGTTGGAATTTCTCCCACAATGCGTATGCCGTAGTTCTCACTTAGCTCTCCAAAGTAAGATGCAACAGTTCCAAGAATAACAGCAATAAGTTCAATGGGGATGGGGATTTTTGTCTTTTCTCGCAGTTTAGGCTGTTTTGGAAGAGTAATTCCATATCATTAATAGAATCACAGTTAAATTTTAGTAAATTCAAACCACTGCAATCAAAATAGCATGGTAATGATGAAAAGTAAATAGAGATGGAAAGAATAATAACCATAGATATGGAAGAAAATTGCAGTTAGCTGTTGTGTTCTTCATCATGCCACTTAAATAACATTAGATATCTGTGTTCCTATTTATTATCAATAATTAATATCACTAATAAATACAGTTGAGGTAAAACTTGCTTACTCAGAGTGAATATAATCTCTTACCTTAATCACTTCATTGTTAAATGTCAAAGCACCAATTGTGATCATGGAAGCAACCATAGCTGCTGGGTTGGATTTTAGTAATTGCTGGATGATATCACGGTACGTCTAGAAAAAAGAAAAACAATTGTAAAGGAAGATTAGTTATCTGTCAGGTTCATCATTTCAAAGTCCTTTTTGTACAGCATGAATATTTCCACTTGAAATGCAAATAAGAGCAATTCAATTCCATTTAAAAACATGAACAATTTTTCTTCCCCTTGTTCACCACTTTCCATCCTACACATAAAAAAATAATGCAATGACAAAAAAAAGTAAAAAAAATATATAATAATCTGCATACTGCTATCAATCTTATTACCAAAATGAAAAAATAAACTCAACCTTGCAACTTACATAAATAATCTTTAATGGTCCACTGTATCTTTGGATGTGAAGCCCAAAGAGATACTTGACTTGGGAAGTCATCACATGAATGGCAGCCCCAGTCGTGAATCCAGACACCAGCATGTCC
>NC_091578.1:12408562-12413562 GCF_042767895.1 Penaeus vannamei | reverse complement strand
AATCCTGTGCACTGAAACCTCCCTCTCCTCTTTCCTGTGACCAAGCTGCCTCTCTTCCTTTGTCTCAAAACGTTCTTTTATATTTCCGTTTTTACTTTTATTCTCTCTCTCCTTTCTCCTTTTATTCTCATTCTTTCTTTCTTTCTCTTTCAAGCTCACGCTCACTCTCACGCTCACTTTTTCTCTCTCTCTTTTTTTACTTTCTGTGTGTGTATGTATGTGTGTGTGTGTGTGTGTGTGTGTGTGTGTGTGTGTGTGTGTGTGTGTGTGTGTGTGTGTGTGTGTGTGTGTGTGTGTGTGTGTGTGTGTGTGTGTGTGCGTGCGTGTGTGTGTGTGTGAAGTATAATGATACATCGCGTGTTGAGGTGTTTAGGCAGGTGCCTTATTCTGATAGCCATATTAAAATGTTTTAAAACGTATTCACTTTTTAATTTCAAATATTTACATACTTGCAATCATTAGCCCACATGTGTCTCAATAGAACACGCATACAAAATGCATACATACAAACACTCGCTGTGTTTGCAAACACACACATCCACCCATCCACACACACACACACACACACATACTTTACATACGCATACACATATACATATACATTACATACACATACACATATACATATACATTACATACACATACACATATATACATACATACATATATATATATATATATATATATATATATATATATATATATATATATAGTGTAATTTTATCTGGGTAATGAAACAAATTTAAGAAATGAAAGAAATTTTTCCGGTTGGTATTACTACCAAAATCGACCTCTTCATCTCAAAATTTAACACCAGATTTTACACTTACACATATCACATCAGATAAGAACTCGCATTGTCCTCAGAAATAACTCGGATCGGAGACTCGACACAAAAGATTGAAATTCAAGAACATAACTTCCCAGGAAAAAAAATGAGAGAAAAAAAACATACCGCACCCAGTCGGTTTCACTTCCCGTTTCCTGTATAGAATCATATGGGAGCCTAAAAAAGGAGCTATAGGGCAACAGAATGGTCCGGTAATAATAGCAATAACACTAAGTAAAAACAATGGTAATAATAGACACGAACATCCTCATAGCCTGACATTGAAAATCCGAAATTGAGGATGGGGAGGTAGGTAGGTAGGAAGGTAGATAGCCAGATAGATATAGACAGATATAGATAGATAGATAGATAGGTAGGAAGAAAAGGTAAATAGAGATAAATAGATAGGTACGTAGGAGGTTAAGTAGATAGATATGTAGATAGATAGATAGATAGAGAGAGAGTGAGAGAGAGAGATAGGTAGGTACTAGGTAGCCCCGCCGATGTCCAAGGTTATATAGCCGTCTAGTAGTAGCCCCGACTGCCTGTAGTAGCCTTCCTTACCCCCCCCCCTTCCTCCCCACAACGCATAAATTCCACTGCAACATTTTTTTAACTTTATTGCCCTCTTCTTCGTATAACCTTCTTCATTTGGGAGGCCGTGAAGGGGTGATAAGGAGAGAGAGAGAGAGAGAGAGAGAGAGAGAGAGAGAGAGAGAGAGAGAGAGAGAGAGAGAGAGAGAGAGAGAGAGAGAGAGAGAGAGAGAGAGAGAGAGAGAGAGAGAGAGAGAGAGAGAGAGAGAATATACACCACCGTCTTAATAAGTCCGCCTAAACCGAGTCGCGCAAGGCAACAGGTCCCCGGGTACGACAGCTTCTTCAAAACTCCCTTCAGTTTCGAGGTACCTTTCCTCCCAAGGAAAACAGTGACTCTCTCTTTTTCTCTTTGGATTGCTGTCTTGAACGCCTGAGGAAAATAAAAGAAGAAAAAACATTGCATGCTTGATCTGTTGTCTCAAGACCTCCCGCCAGTGTACAGTGATGCAGCAATAATCGAGCAAAATCACACGACACCTGCATGGGAAATTCTCACTCGGACCCCACGCCCAAAACGCAACAAAATAAAACCTACGGTTGCACATAGACGCCCACGTATACCCGTAATCAAAGCGCCCACGCTGAAGTAAAATCAAAAGCAAACGCACGCACACACACACATACATACACACACATACCACACTCACATACCACACACACATACCACACAAGCACACACACAAGCATATACACTCAAGCACACACACACACAAGCATACATACACAAGCAAACACACACACACACAAGCATATACACACAAGCACACACACACACAAGCATACACACACAACGACGCACCCAACGAGGAGAGAAAAATCCTCTGCAAACACGAAATCAAGTTCTTGCACCGACCGCAACGACCCGCTTGCGAGGAAGTGGTACCTTATAGGGCCTTGTTCCCGCCCCGGCAGGCAAGGTCTCGTGGAGTAAAGGGGGTTTTGTTTCCTCGCATTCTATTCTATTTTACGTTTTATCTCCCCTTCACTTTCTCTTTTTCTGTTTCTGTCTTTTTTTATTTTCCGTTTTTTAACAATGCTCACGATTTTTCTCCATCTTAATTTCCCTTTTCTTCTCCCTCTCCCTTCTCCTTCTCTGGTTAGGCCTACTCTATATCATCACTCCCTCTTCCCCTCTTCTTTCTCTCCCACTCCTCTCCCTCTCCTTCTCCCTCTCTCTCACTCTATACGCCTATCTCTTGTTTGCTTAAACGTAACAACAAACACAAACAAAATCTGACTTAAACCAGGAGACCGGACCGGACAGTGTGAAATGCGGGTAGTCAAGTCCCAAGACTTGTTTGGCGTAATTTCGATGCGATGCGCGACTAAAATGGGAATAATTTAAAAAGTACCCATCACTGATAAAGAAAAACTACCGTGTCAAATTAGAAAAATAAAGAAATATTACATCTGCACAAGAAATTGATTGTAAAATGTTACAGACTGCATTTAAAGCACAATTAATATTTTTTTCTGGTCAAGACAAATCTTTACCAATAGCTATTCCAGAATTGGAAAGACCTTGTTGTGTGTCATTCATTAAAAATCCAATTGCCAAAACGAAGTTATTAAGTGCCCCTCTAAATATTTTTGCATTTATAATCATGTATTTATATTTTTTCTAGTTAGTGTCAATTAGAATACCTAACCATGCATCTATAATGGTACATTTCTGATTTCCAAAACACTGTGTTCCGGTGCCTCATGTGCATTTCTTGACACTAATTATAGCACCAAACCTACAGCTACAACCTAACCAAAATACCACAATTTACACCCTCCGGAAATAAAGCTACGTGTCACTGCATGTCTCAGGGTATTTACTTTGCTATCGTAGATTTTCATTAATATTTATCGAAGAAATGGGATATCTTTTCTCGAAAAAAAATCATACAGTTACGCAACAGTGACAACCAACACCACAATACTACTCATAAAATCTGATGAGGTGTTTGGATAACCATAAGGTAATTATTCTTAAATACATTTTTTTCGCCGCTTTAATCTTTTATTTTGATAAGACCCATGATGGTGACACTACAACTACACCATGATAGACGCGATTGTGAAATAACTATACTCTTAGTGTTAATTCTTCAATCTTTACAAAAATATCTAATGACAGAATTCCCTCTTTAAATATACCTACTACACTAAACCCTAAGTAATGATGAACAGTACTGTGCGGTATGTTATCTCATTACCCTTTTAGGCTCAAGTGGTACGGTGCAGTAACGCATATTTTCCTGCTTCTTCTCCGGCCTAAGTGGTGCTGGACAGGCAGACAAAGGCACTGATCTCGTCCCGATTACACAGGCCTCTTTAACCCTAGGCCTGTGAGATTTAATTATCCCATTAGAAAGTTACTTCAGCGCGGCCTATGCGGCGAGGAACTTTGTTCACTTCTGTTCATGAGGATTTTTTAATGACAAACTGCTCGGATAATCATAATTATCATTAGTATCATTATTATCATTATCATTATTATTACTATACATTATTATTGTTATTATCATAATTTTCATAACTATCATTATTATTATACATTATCATTATCATTATTATTATTATACATTATCATTATCATTATTATTATACATTATTACTATCATTATTATCATTATCATTATTATTATTAAGGCGAAAGATGACGTGCTCTACATGTGACAATTTGTTTGTACATACGGGTGCACTTGTACGGACGCACCCATAACCATTATGCAATACTCTGAATAATTTTAGTAACATCAGAGTACATGAAAACCCGTTGTTGAGTTGCAATATTTAAATGTCAATGCTATTTCTTCTTTTTTTGGGGTGATACAATTCCTAGTAAACGCAGAGCAAAACCAGTCTGTCCGGAAATATAATTGGCAACAGATGTCCAAACTCCGCGGCGCGAGAAGAAAAAACAACGATTGCCTTGATTTGCAGTGAGTCAGTATCATCGAAAGTATCTTGGGTCGCTGTCCAATTTCAGACATTAAAAAGGCCAATTTATGGGAAAACTGTTTAAGGTCTGTGGAATTTAGGGGAATGAATGGCATTGGCGAATCATACTTTTCGATCGGACGTTAAATGTAGAGGCTTCATCGACACATTTTGGCAATTTTCTTGATCGGTTAGATAATCAAAGTCCAGGTCCAAAAGAACGGCGTAACCTACCCGCAGTCAATCTAATCCGCACTCAATCTAGGAACGGGCCGCAATAAGCGCCAAACCCTCACATAAGGATATCCTTTTTCGCAAAATTCAGTTTAAAAATTCCGTCTTGCGACAACACCGCAAAGCATAAACAACCAAAGCCGAAACCGGGCAGTGAGCTTACAAACAAGAAGCGACGTCGGGCGATACGAAGGCGCGATCGGCTGGAGCGGCACGGGAGCGGGCGCGGCGTCGACCCCTTGGCTCGGGATCTCGGGACAGCCTGTCGGAGCTCCAGGGCGGGTTCGCGCCTTATCAGCTTTCGCGGCGAGGCCCGTGGCACTTGCTGAGTCGTTAGGCGTTCCTGATATGAATGACGAGACTATTTCGGGAAGGGAAGTGCAGTCCGGCCCGGGAAAATAGAGCGGTT
>NC_091578.1:12398562-12401062 GCF_042767895.1 Penaeus vannamei | reverse complement strand
CCTCCCTCCCTCCCTCCCTCCTTCCCTCTCTCTCCCTCCCTCTCCCTCTCTCTCCCTCCCTCTCCCTCTCCCTCTCTCTCTCTCTCTCTCTCTTTCTCTCTCTCTCTCTCTCTCTCTCTCTCTCTCTCTCTCTCTCCCTCTCTCTCTCCCTCTCCCTCTCCCTCTCTCTCTCTCTCTCTCTCTCTCCCCCCCCCGCCTCTATCCATACATCAGCCCTTCTTTCCCTCCCAGCCATCGAGGGCGGCCGGCGAGAAGCGGAGGCCCTTGATGTGTCGACCCTTTTTCTCCCTCGAACCCTAAGTCTTGATCTATGGGGGCGAATTAAGGCTCCAGTGAGAGATGCGAGGGGATTAAATTGTGAGTCTCTTTCCTTTAAATTATCTTCTCTTTTTGTTTTGTTTTTTGTTTTTTGGGGGGTTTTCTCTTTCACTCTTTTCTTCTTTTAGATTATTTTCTCTTTGTTTTTGTTTTGTTTTTGTTTTTTGGTTTTCTCTTTCACTCTTTTCTTCTCTTTCTTATTCTAGACTTTATGTGTTTTCTTCTCTCTTCCTTTCTCTCGTTTTCCAACTAATGCTCGTCTTCTCTTTTACTATTTTCTTCCCTTCTTTGTTGTAGATTTTATATATTTTTATTTTCTTCCTTTCTCTTTCTCTCCAGTTAATGCCTTTTTCTTTTCTCCTTCCTCTTTAGTTTTCATTCTACGTACATGTCGTTTCCTCTTTCCCTTCTCGTCGTCTTTCGCTTTCCCCTTTCACCTCATTTCCTCGCTGTCTTTCTCCAGCTTCTCCACCTCTCCACCCTCATGTCTGCTCCTTTTTCCCCTTCTCCCTTTCCCCCCCCTTCTCCCTCACTCTGCCTCTCAGCCCCTTTTCTCTCCTCCTCATCTCTCTCCCTTCCCCCCACATGTCTACTCCTCCCTCATCTCTGCCCCTCCACCTCTCTCCCTCACGTCCCCTCCTCCTCCCTTTCTATACCTCTCCCCCCTCATGTCTGCCCCTCCCTTTTCCTTCGCCCCTTCCTTCTCCTCCTCCTCCTCTCCCCTCACGTCCCCTCCTCCTTCCTTTCTCCATCTCTCCCCCTTCATCTCTGCCCCACCGCCTTTTTCCTTCACCCCTTCCCTCTCCCCCTTTCCCCTTTATCCCGCCAAGAAGACACCTCCGGAGTAGACCTCGCACACGTGATGGACACCGCCGCGAGCGTACCTTATCTTCTGCCAAATTTAATCTCCTGTTTATGTTGCCGATAAATCCCCGAAACGACGGCGACTTTATGAGTGTTCGTTGTGTGGGGAGAATGCGTCCGGAATCGTGTCATTTGGCTTCAGTCTTTGTGCTTTGATTACCTTTTCCGCTTCCTTTGTTGTTTTTTTCTCCTATGGCAATTATCATGTTTGGGCGAGCTCTTTCCATTGTCATTTTACTTATCTTTCGAAACTTCGATTCTCCTTCTGGACCTTTCACAGTTTGATTTCCACATTTTCATTTCTTCTAATCCCGTTCTTCCTTTGCCTCTTGCCCTTTCACTCAACTTTTCTTCCAGTTTTCTTCATGTTCTCCTCCATTCCTGCATTTCTCAAATCTTCCATATTGTTTTCATCTTTTGCCTAGAATTTTAATCTTTCACATCTAATCTTTCTCTCTTTCGTTCCCTAACTTTTATATTTTGCATTACGACTTCATCTGTTTATCCCTTTTTATCTCCATTTTCCCTACCTCTAAATCCAAAAAAGGCCCTTCTTCGCATTTCGCTGTTCCTTATTTATCAATTTATTTGTGGTTCTATTGTCCTTGAATGAAGGTAGATTTTAATAAATATTCTGATTCTTTTTAATCTCATATAATTTAATCAACCGACATATTCTCCATTTTCTTAAATCAACAAAAGTATCATTAGTTTGTAATTCCTTCAACAGTGTCTAGTCAAATTCTTCTTCACATATCTCAACATCTTATTTGTCCATTTTCAATTATTCCCTCTCTTCTTATAGCGAGGATTTTCCAGTTTTTTACATCTTTTTTCTCAAGATATTCAGCCTACTTTACATCTTCTATCCCTTTATACATTTATACGTTTTTTTCTTCATTTCTACTCTTCTTAAATCGATTTTTTTAACGATTCTGTTTTCATTTTTCCCACATTCCCCTTAAATCAATAATTTTCAATTGCTACCAATCTTCTGTCTCCCACCTCGTCATTTATCTTTCCCATCCCTCTGTCTCTCATTTTCTCACTTCTACTCTTCCTTAAATCAAGAATTTTTTTTCACGATTCCTGTCTCCCATTCTCTCATTTATCATTTTCCCCCGTTTCTATTTTCCTTTCCTCAAGAATTGTCCTTTTTTGTCGACTCTTCTATCTCCCATTTTCCCATTCATTGTTTCTACTTTCCTTAACTCGAGACTACTCTTCCTTCTATCTCCCATTCCCTTATTTATCATTTCCCCCGTTTCTACTTTCCCTAACTCAATTATTTTCGCGACTCTTCGGTCTTCCATTCTCT
>NC_091578.1:12391062-12393562 GCF_042767895.1 Penaeus vannamei | reverse complement strand
CATATTTGTATGACTTTTCACTTAAGCACTCTATCCTAGAAAAAAATGACACCTTTGAAAAGAAAGAAGAAAAAAAACATACACGTAAACATATATGTATGTGCGCACGTGCTCGTTCGCATTTATATATAGATACACATATGCATATTTACATATATATACATGTGTGTGTGTGTGTGTGTGTGTGTGTGTGTGTGTGTGTGTGTGTGTGTGTGTGTGTGTGTGTGTGTGTGTGTGTGTGTGTGTGTGTGTGTGTGTGTGTGTGTGTGTGTGTGTGTGTGTGTGTGTGTGTGTGTGTGTGTGTGTGTGTGTGTGTGTGTGTGTGTGTGTGTGTGTGCGCGCGCGCGTGTGCGTGTGCGTATGCCTATGTCTATGCGTATACGTGTGCGTGTGCATATGCGTGTGGATATGCGTGTACGTGTGTTTGTGCGTGTGCTTGTGTATCCGTGAGCGTATGCAAGTGCGTGTGCGTGCGCGTGCGTATGTATGTGTGTGTGTGCGTATGCAAACAGACTGACAATCGGACAGATAGACCGATCGACAGACAAGCACAAAGACAGGCAGAAAGATATACCGACATGCAAACAGACAAAGCAACAAACATCAAATCAAAATCAAAATCGACCCCAAGAGCAGTCATCCCTCCTCTATCCTGAGTCCCTCCCCGCCCGCCCTTGGCCCACTTCCCGCCAACCACTCTTCTCCGCTTCGGCGACAAACCTCAGGCTACGTAATCCCGTGTTGACTATTCCTTGGCAAGAGGCTATTCGCATGCTATCCAGGATGTCTTCAATGGTAAATATGAATAATAGAAATAGAAGTGTTGGTTGGAATAATAATAATAGTAATAAAATTAGTAGAATATTGATGATGGTGGTGGTGATGATAATAATAACAATATTAATAATAACAAAAATAACTAACAATAACAACAACAACAAAACAATAACGATAATAATAACAATAATGATAATGATAATTATATTAATAATAATAATAATAGTAATAATAATATTAATGGCCATTTGAACTGAGAATTGTGGTGGTGATAATATTTCCATTAATAATGATGATAATAATAATGATGATGATGATAATTAGAAGCAGTCAGAGAGCGCATAGACAAGGCAACGGGGTCACTGACGCAATATAAATATTCACCCTTGACGAGGTGCATTAAAGTCACCTCTTTCTCAAGTACACTGCTGACGTCCGTGGCCCCGCATCTCGAAATGCTAATGAATCCTTTAAAAAATCCTGGATCTGGGTCATTATCCGGACCAGCAACCAAAATTGAACGTCTTCTAGTCTGGGCTAAGACACGCTGCTAAACATTTCATAAAAATGTGTTCATAACTTTTTTAGTTATCCACCCACCATGAAAAGAAACTAACCAAAAACATAATAATAATATTGATAACAACAATTGGAGTAAAAATGGCATCAAAAACAATAATGACTAATAACAAAAGCAATAATGATAATAATTATAATATGATAATGATAATAATTTGAGGTGAGAATCTTGGTTGTGATAACATGGATACCATTGATGATGATGATGATGATGATGATGATCATGATCATGATGATGATGATGATGATGATGATAACAATAATAATAAAACATCATTAATCACAATAAAAGGTGAACATTAATAATAATAGAAATAATAATTACCACAACAAATTTGTAATACTAACAGTAACAAAAGCACCTACAGCAACAACACTTACCAACAACTGTCGATACCCTTCCATTTTACTCACCTCCACATATTGCAGAAGGCTCAATTACACATATATTTCCTCTCTCTCTCTTTCGATTTCTTTTTCTTCCTCTCTTTCTCAAAACCAAAATTTCACCAACCCGACCACAACATCCCCCCCTCCTAAAAAAATAAGGCACCAAAATTGACCCCAGAAACTGATCTCTGCTTTTGTTAAGTGAAGCTCGCGACCTCGTTTTCTCCCCTGAGGCAGAGGCGAAAGGCGAAACACGTGCGCACGCCACCTCGCCACAGATGCAAGTGCTGGGGGGAGTTACACCTGCGTGGCGTCCGGGTCTCGTCTAGATCAATCTGGCTTTTCCCGAGAATTAGTCTTTTTTTTCTTTTTTTTCTTTTTTAAAAAGGTTCGGGATAGTTGTGTTGCCTACTCTAAATATCTATTAAATATCGGTCTATTTCGTTTCGATTTTATTCTTATTCGTTATCGTTATGTTTCATGTTACATTGCTTTTATTTCTATTTTTATTATCATTGTTTTCGCTTTTTGAACTGAGAAAAGGAACTTATAGCGCAATACACACACATACCCTGTCCCTAACAAAAAAACAACAACAGTATAACAGACAGATATACTTGGGCAGATAGAAAAATAGATCTAAGATATAATAATCAGATTATGCCTATAATAGAACCGAAACACCTTGAACAGCTTTCACAGGTGTAATACTCTTCACGCCTCAACTCGCGAACTTCCATGTTCTAAAGGTGAA
>NC_091578.1:12368562-12376062 GCF_042767895.1 Penaeus vannamei | reverse complement strand
AGAGAAATCCCGACACAAAGAGTGATAATCAGACACAGAGACCGACAGCGAGAGAGAGAGATATACATAAAAACGACAGACAGAGGGAAGAAAGTAAAACAAGGTTGGATACGAATAGCCGCAAAATATTCGTGCGATGACACAGCAAGTACAGAGATTCATACATCATTCTATACCACATATTACACATATCACTCGATATGAGTTACGATAAAACGATGGACGAACATCAACATTAACATCATACAACACATCTAACATTACCATCTGAGGTTTCCTTGGTTACTGGGCTACCGAATGTTCTAATTCGTCGTGTGTGACAAATGCGACAGTTTCAAAGAGAAACTTGTGTTAACTCCTAGTATAAATAACTTCCTTTTTGTCATGTCTAAGTGCTAAGTTGTCTCAAAATAACATGCTTCCCAAATAATCTGAATGGTAATTATTTCTAACGGTATTTAGTTAATCCGTAACTGTGGCATGTCATTGACCAATTTATCATTTTCTTATATGTTTAGTTTCTCTTGAAACGTACGGAAATAATTTAGTGGTGAATAATGTTATAAAATGGTTTATTTCAATTAACGGCCTCGAACTGAAACTCACATTCTACCTTGAGATTCCAATCTCAATCTCTCTCTCTCTCTCTCTCTCTCTCTCTCTCTCTCTCTCTCTCTCTCTCTCTCTCTCTCTCTCTCTCTCTCTCTCTCACTCCTCACTCATTGGCTCCACTCTCTCCCTCTCCATCGCCCTTTTTCCTTCCTTTCCTCTCCATCTTCCTATTCCTTTCTCCCACCCTCTCTCTCCCTCTCCCTCCCCTTCCTTCATCCTCTCAGCCTTTTTCCCTCTCCCTCACCCTCCCTCCTTCTCCCTCTCCCTCTCCCTCTCACTCACCCTCCCTCCTTCTCCCTCTCCTTCTTCCTCTCCCTCTCCCTCTAACTCAACTCACTCACGCCATTATCCCCAATACATAATTCAAACTACCCCCATTACCCACTAACGGAACTTAACGGTTTTTACCCGTCATCACCACCAGCAAAGTCGAAAAACGAGCGTCCCCGAAGTACCAAACCACCGTCTGGCGTCACGAGTGGATCGCCGTCAACCAATCAGCCATGAAGCCCGTCCCCCTCCCCCACCCCCACCCCCCACGAAGGACATCAATTTTCAAAAGTGCTAAACTGCGAACTTCCGGCCTCGTGGCTTCGAAAAAGGCTAAAACGTGGCGGAACGGAGATGGCTCTCCGCGTGTTTTAAAAGGGAGCTTCTTGATCCACAACTCAGCCAGTCAGCTGGTGGTAAATCACGGTAATTTTTGTTCCTGAGGCTATACCCTGCTTGTGACGCCACTTCGTTTTTTTATGATGCGAAAATGTTCGGAAGAGGTTTGGATTCAAAATTTTAATCTCTGCTAATTATCCTTATTTCCATCTCACAAAGGAATGTGGATAGATTGATACTGAGAGACAGGGATAATCTGCGGGTGTGCGTGCACGCACGTGCGAGGAAAACACACACACACACACACACACACACACACACACACACACACACACACACACACACACACACACACACACACACACACACACACACATATATATATATATATATATATAATATATATATAATATATATATATATATATATATATATATATATATATATATATATATATATACATATGTGTGTATAAAAGGAAGTATTTTTCTGCCAAAACACGTGAAAATCGATGATAATTCTACGTAACACCTGCTTCTCAATCTTTTCTTATTGCCTGGCTTCTCCTCTTTCTTTCTCCTCATTTCCCTGCTGGGCTTCCCCTCGTTGGCCTGCTTGCATGCCTTTCCGCAACCCGCTCTGCATCTCGAATTCTACACCCGAGACCTTCCTCTTTGCCTGCCTCTTGCGTTAACATATTGACTAACCTTATCGACTGCTTTCTTGACTGACTACCTGTCTCATCTAATTGTTTACCCGAGCGTTTGCTTATTCCCTTTTTCCTCTTCTCTCCTACGCCCATTATCGCATCAAAGGTCCTTCCTCGTCTTCGGTTCCCGCCCGTGCGTCTTTCCCCCGGGCCAAAAATACTCGCGAAGACGCTGTGGGTCTTCACGGGGGAGTTCCCTGGCCACTAAACCCATTCCGCTGTACAAACAACCGACGCGAGGCCACGTCAGTACCAATATGCATACGTTCTGACCGCTGACAACACGAAGACGCATTGCCAACGCTTATGTTATTACCGATTCCAACACTTGATAATTCACTCTGATTCCGCCACCTTATACCACACCACCCGTTACCAACTCTTACTTTTCGACTAACACTAAAATATAAAGCCATCTTCTCTAACACTCTCTTAGTGCTGAGCATCTAGACACCACACAGCAGCATCAGCGCTGACACCTCGCGCCACCAACGGAGAGGTCAGAAGAAAGTGTGTGCAGCTGCGACAAGGATATCGCCTTCGTTGCAATAAAATCTCGAAATTCCTCAGAACCGTGAAAAAAATCTACCCTTACAGCTGTGTGAATAGTATCAGATTATTAGTTTGGTTATTTTGACTTCTATTTCCCCCTCTTTTATTATCTGAATGCGTTACTACTATTTCCATTTCTTTTTCTGCATATGTCCAATCACATGTACCATAAACGCAACAAAAACGAAACTAAAAGTAATACAAGAAAATACTCAAGTTTACCCTTAAAAAAAGAAAAGAAAAGAAAAAACTTTCCCACAAATATCATTCCAGCGTTTTTTGTTTTTTCTTTTTTTTTCTTTGATAACAAACTTCCCATCCCAACATTCAGACGAAGCACATAAAACCTCCGGCATATCAACACGCGACGCCACACAGCAATAAATAGCGGGGGGGAGGGGGAGGGGGGGGGAGAACGATCACTTACCCAGAAGGTGTACGCAGAACGACCTTCATTCCTTATAATACCTCCCCGTGCACTCGCGCCGGCTCAGCCTGGCATGAGGACTTGGCATGCGGTGTCAGCTCGGTTGCTCCGTTTATTCCAGGAGTCAGCTTAGATCAGCAAGGGAATCGGAAGGTAAGCAAGTGCGTGAGGAAGCAGCGTATTGCAGGAGGCAAGCTAATGGCGGTGGTGGTGGATAGACACATTATGGTTTAGTGGTTTCGGGGTTCTGGTTTTACGATTTTTTTTATTTTTTTTTTAAGCATCGATTTTTTTCCTTTTTTTTGTCGTGAGAATATTATTTAGCCACTTTCTATTACAGGTGATGTTATTTTTTCCCTTTTTTTTTCTTAACAGTGCTGAAGGTCGAACCGCCATTACTTTTCGCCTTCGGTCTGTCCAGATGTGTCTCTATCTCTATTTTTATCACAGTTTCTATCTATCTATTTACACATCTTTATCTTTATCCCTGTCTCTGTCTCTGGCGCTAATTGTTTGTTTGTTTGTTTTTAGCAACAGTAATTAAATTGTCACATGCATATATGTGTATGTGGATATATGCTATTAGTATTACTATTTTTGATAATCCATTATCATTATTATTAGTATTATCATCGCCTACATATAATTTTTTCTTGTTGTTATCACTGTTAATATTGTTGGAAAATAATAATAAAAGTTATAGTAAAATTAATTAGAACAAAATGAACAATGATAACAGTAATGATAATATAATAATGATGATAACAATAATAATAACAGTAGTAGTAGTAATAGTTATAGTAACAGTACATGTAATAGTATTGGTAATAACAACAGTAATCGTAATAGCAGCAGCAGTAGCAGTAGTAGTAGTTATAATAATAATAACAATGGTAGAAAAATCCACAATGGACAAACTAGATTTTATTGAAGAAAGTGAGACCCGTTTCGGAATCGTCCTCGATTCCGAAGATAGAGTCGAGGACGATTCCGAAACTGGTCTCACTTTCTTCAGTAGAGTCTAGTTTGTTCATTGTGGGGTTTTCTACCTTAGTATCAACACGATAGAGTGTTTTTCTATTCTTCAATAATAACAACAATAGTAACATTAAAATCAACAGCAAAAACAGTGATTATAACGCATTACTACTACTACTTGAACTGCAACATCTAATAATAATAAAAGTAATATAAATAATAATAAATAAAAAGTAGCAGTATTAGTTATAATGATGATAGTAACCATAACTAACAATAAGAATGATAATAATAATAATAAATAGTTATGGTAACAATAGTAATAGTAATAATAATAATAATAATAATAATAATAATAATAATAATAATAATAATAATAATAATAATAATAATAATAATAATAATAATAATAGTAGTAGTAGTAGTAATAATAATAATAACAATAATAATAATAACAATAATAATAATAACAATAATAATAATAACAATAATAATAATAATAATAATAATAGTAGTAGTAGTAGTAGTAGTAGTAGTAGTAGTAGTAGTAGTAGTAGTAGTAGTAGTAGTAGTAGTAGTAGTAGTAGTAGTAGTAGTAGTAGTAATAATAATAATTCTAACAATAATAATAATAATGATAATAATAATAATAATAATAACAGTGATAATAATAGTGACGATAATAATAACAATAATAATAATAATAATGTATATGAAATAATAATGATAATAATAATAACAACAATAATGTATACGAAATAATAATGATAATAATAATAATAATAATTAGATGAAATATAATAACAATAATAATAAGAAGAATTAGATGAAATATAACAATAACAATAATAATAATAATAATAATAATAATAATAATAATAATAATAATAATAATAATAATAATAATAATAATAGTAATAATAATAACAATAATAATAATACTTAGATGAAATATAATAATAATAATAATAATAATGATAATAATAATAATAATAATAATAATAATAATAATAATAATAATAATAATAATAATATCAATAATAATGATAACGGTAATTACAACAGTTACAAAAGCACACGTGGGTACGCCTCCATCAAGAATATAAGGAGACGAAATTCCCTCCACACATGCCCAACCGTGAGCCTGGGTAATGCCCCCTTTGTCGCCCGGGGCTGTCAAAAATGTGTCAGGCTTTTAACAGACCGAAACGCACACGTCCTCCTTGCCCGCCTTCTGTTGCAGCTGCTGTTCCTTTCTCATTTTTTTTATTAAACAGTGCCCAAGGTCGGGATGGCACGTTTTTTTGTCTCTGTCTCTGTCTATGTCGCTGTCGCAGGCTCTGTCGCTGTTTCTGTCTCCATTTCTGTCGCTGTCTCTATCTATACTTCTGCTACTTCCTCTATCTCTGCTTCTGCTACTTCCTCTATCTCTGCTTCTGCTACTTCCTCTATCTCTGCTTCTGCTACTTCCTCTATCTCTGCTTCTGCTACTTCCTCTATCTCTGCTTCTGCTACTTCCTCTATCTCTGCCTCTGCTACTTCCTCTATCTCTGCTTCTGCTATTTCCTCTATCTCTACTTCATCTGATTCTACCTCTACTTTGTCTCTGGCTGCTTCTGTCTCTCAGTCTAACTCTTTTTCTACCTCTGTCTTTATCTCTACCTCTACCCCTACACTTACCTCTGCCTCAGACTCTACTTCTACCTCTATCTCTGCCTCTACCGCTACTTCTACGTTTACATCTGTCTATGTCTACTTCTGTCTCTAACTCTTAACTCTTTCTCTACCTCAGTCTCTGTCTCTGCCTCTCCCACAGACTCTACTTCTACCTCTATCTCTACCTCTACTTCTACCTTTACCACTGTCTCTGCCTTCTTTATCTCTCTGTCTCGTCCTTTTCTAAGACACGAAGCACCAGCATCTGTCGGAAGGATCACGTGACCTCACAATCGGCCTGAGTGCCATTTACTTAATTTGATTTGTTTATTGTTGTAAATGCTGTAGTTATTATAATTAATATTTATCTATTAATACTTATCATTATTATTACTACTACTATTATTATTATCACTATTATCATTAGCATTATCATTATCATTATTATTACAATGCATTAACGAGTGGAAGAATGTGAACGTAAAAATTTCAGATTGCATTTCTTTTTTTCTTTTTTTTTGCTTTGGTGCTCAGTACGTATCCACCGGGACGTTATTGCAACATGAAAATGCAAACCCATACCCCTCGTGAACGCTTTGCAACATAGAAAACATGTGATTAAATGCCTCATCTTAGGACGTCACGTAACCTAAACGAATTTTTGCAACGGAATTTTGCAGAGACATTTTCAATCTCTAATCCTATATTTTGAATGAAATATTGGAACGTAATAAAAATCCATTGTGGAATCCTGGGCCATTCAAAGGAAATAAAGTGTAATTAATAAAATAACATCTTAGGGGAGGCTTGCATATTAATATAACCTAAAGCACTCTTTCAACATGAAACTTAAAGACGGGAAAGACAACAGAAACGCCGTAAGAAATAACTGAGTTACGAAATATTAAAACCAGAAAAAAATGCCCCAGAGAACGCCCACGCAGCTCGTAAAAAAAAGAAAAAAGGGGGGGGGGGCTATAATACCAACGCCCGCCGCCCATAACCCTTCAACATAAACACCCCCGAAAGCCTAAGCATCTGTTGCCACCGCTGACACATGGCAACGAAAGGCAACCTCCGTGGGATAAGCCTAGCCCTAGTCTAAGCACGGGCCCCGCCATGACTCCGGAGGCGCTGAAGGAGGCACCGCCGGCGACCCCGAAAGCGCCTGCCCTTGCTTGCGTCGGCCGGCGGGTCACGGTGCCTGGGCGCTTGCTTGCCAGGGGCGTGGGGGGCAAGGGGCCGATCTTCAGCGGCCGTGTCTTCTTGTTGATATTTTGTTCTTTCAAACTTTTTTTTCTAATTTCATTTTTCTTTCTCTTTCTTTCTTTCTTTTTCTCTCGCTCTCTTTCCTTTTCCTTTTACTTTTCCTTTTCCTTCTCCCTCTCTCTCTCTCTCTCTCTCTCTCTCTCTCTCTCTCTCTCTCTCTCTCTCTCTCTCTCTCTCTCTCTCTCTCTCTCTCTCTCCCATTCCTCTCTCTCTCCCATTCCTCTCTCTCTCCCATTCCTCTCTCTCTCCCATTCCTCTCTCTCTCCCATTCCTCTCTCTCTCTCTCTCTCCCATTCCTCTCTCTCTCTCTCTCTCACATTCCTCTCTCTCTCCCATTCCTCTCTCTCTCCATTCCTCTCTCTCCCATTCCTCTCTCTCTCCCATTCCTCTCTCTCTCCCATTCCTCTCTCTCTCCCATTCCTCTCTCTCTCCCATTCCTCTCTCTCTCCCATTCCTCTCTCTCTCCCATTCCTCTCTCTCTCCCATTCCTCTCCCCTCCCCCCCTCCCTCTCCCCCTCCACCCCGCCCATGAGCCCCCATCACCTTTCCTCCCACGTCCGCCCATGGGGTCTCCGCCCGGGGCGCTCAGGACACCCAAACCCATGCATGATAACTCGGGCCCCATTACCCTTCGCGGTGTCCTATCCTTGCCCTACTGTCCTTCGTGATGCCGTATCCCTGTCCCTGT
>NC_091578.1:12361062-12363562 GCF_042767895.1 Penaeus vannamei | reverse complement strand
CATCACCGACGCCGCGGAAAAATAGCTCATGGCCTTCGAGCGCAGCGGTGAGGGCGCTTAAATACCACAGGGGAAGCTTCGTGCTCCGCCATGGTGATCTTTCTTCTCCCTCCTCCCCCCATCCTTCATTCCCCCCCTTCCCTGGGATTTCTTCTTTCATGAAAGGGAGAAAATGAGAGGTGAGGGAGGGAGGGAGGGAGGGAGGGAGAAAGGGGGAGCAAGGGAGAGAGAACGGGTGAGAAGGAGCTAGGGGGAGCAAGGGAGAGAAATGGGGGAGAGGGAGAGAGGGAGGGGGAAGGGAAAAGGGAGCGAGGGAGATAGGGAGCGGGAGAGGAAAAGGAGGGGGAAAGGCAGCAAGGGAGAGAGGGAGTGGGGCCAGGAGTGGGGGAGAGAGGGAGGAGAAGGAGGGAGGGAGAGAGGAAGAGGAGGGAGAAGGAAAAAATACAGGGAAAGAGGATGAAAGAGAGGGAGGGACCGAGAGAGAATGGAGGGAGGGACAGGCAAGAAGGGGCCCTAAAGACGAAAGAACGGAGAGATAAGAAAAAAATAAACAGATAGGGAATTAAAAAATAAATAAATAAATAAATAAAGTACAGACACACTCCCTTACGTGGCAGAGAAGATAACACATGGTACAGGATTAGGTAACATACACCCTTGTATAACGTTCCGCATTACTCCTTATGGCCATATAACCCCCCCACCCCCCCACCCCCCCAGACGGGACCCCTAAACCCTTATCCCTCCACCCTATCCCTCGTCTCAGGTCATCCTTTTCGCGCCCAAATCATCCTCATTGTCTTTCACGGAGGGCCTAGGGACACGTAGGATGGCAGCAGACGGCATTTCCCTTTCCTGTGACACGCAGATAACCGGCTGCGCGCCCTGTGGAGTAGTCGCGTTAAAGCCATTTCACGTTCGCTCTCTTTCCCTCTCTCTTTCTCTCTTTCTCCATTTCCCTCTTGCTCTCTTTCTTTCTCTTTCTGCATGTATGTATGTATGTATGTATGTATGTATGCACACACACACACACACAATATATATATATATATATATATATATATATATATATATATATATATATATATATATATATATAGACATACATATACATATATATAGGCACACACACACACACACACACACACACACACACACACACACACACACACACACACACACACACACACACACACACACACATATAGATAGATAGATAGATAGATATAGATATAGATATATATATATATGTATATATACATATATGTATATATATGTATATATACATATGTGTACATATATACATATATGCATATATACATATATCTGTATATATGTATATATACATATATGTATATATATGTATATATACAAATATGTATATATACATATTTATGTGTATATAGGTGTATATATACATATATGCATATAAATATACATACACATATGTATGTATATTCATACATACATACATAATATATATATATATGTATATATATATATATATATATATATATATATATATATAAATTAACGAATATATACATTAAGTCGTCTCACATTCTAATCAAACTTATCTAAGCTTCGTGATTTAAATAAATTATTTTTTCCACTTTATCTTATCAATTCCCGTTTCTAGATTACTTTCTCTGCAAGTTCTCTCGTAACATCAATAACAACAACTGCAACGATAATAATAATAACAGTAACAATAATCATGATCATGATAATAACAAAACCAACAACAATAATAATAATAATAATAAAAATAATATCAACAACGAGAATAATAATAATACAAATATTGAAAATAGTATCAATAATAATAAAAACAACAATAATAATAACAATAATAATATTAATACCATAATAATGATATAAGGAGGAATGTATAACGATAAAAATAATGACAATAATGATAATAATAATAACAATAATAATAATAACAATAATTATAACTACAACAACAACAAAACAACAACAACAATAATAATAATATTAATAATAATAATAATATTTATAATAATAATATTTATAATAATAATAATAATAATAATAATAATAATAATAATAATAATAATAATACCAATAATAACAATAATTATAACTACAACACTAACAATGATGAAGATGATAATAACAATAATAATAACAATAACAATAATAATAATAATAATAATAATAATAATAATAATAATAATAATAATAATAATAATAATAATAATAATAATAATAAACAAAAATCGTCCACATCATCATTACCTTCCCAGCCTGTTACCCCTTTGGCCACGAGACCCAGGCACATGCCCATTATGCAAGGAGGCGCCCTGGGTATCATTAATGCCTTCCCTCTCCCCGCCCACGTGCTCCGCCGCCCACACATCTTCTAGTATGGAAAATTACCCATGTCTATCGACCGGTATGTTACAGTTGCGCGAGGCTCGACCCAATGGATGCTCATTATACAGACATGATATACATGATATAAATGCATATCTAT
>NC_091578.1:12343562-12351062 GCF_042767895.1 Penaeus vannamei | reverse complement strand
CCGCCCGTGAGTGGAAAAGTCCCGCGCTCATCGCCTCCGGATCCGCCTCCGAGGGATCAGCCGCCTCTGCGCCATTCAGCCGAGGAGGAGGCCGGCGGAGGACGGCTTGGCCCGAGCCTTGACTCCGGCCAAGGGTGAGGCGAGGCTAGAGTTCAGACGCAAAAATAAAAATGAGGATAGTGATGATGATGACGAGATCGTGAGGATGTTGAGGACAACAATGGTCATAGATTGTAAAATCTACTAAATGGATTCAATGAAAGTGCGAACTTGCCAAAGGGACTCCTGCCGTTGCATACGAATTCCAGTGTTATCAAGGCACTTATCTGCTTAGGTACTAAGTCACTGACTTTATGATGTGATGAATGGCTGTCATTTCTCAATGGAAAGAGAATGATTCTCAGAAAATGCATGGCTCTAACTGTAAAAAAAAACTAAAAAGCACTCCCCAAAAAACAAGCCAAAAGTAAAAATTTACGTGTACATATATTTGTGTATGCTTGTTTGTGCATGTGTGTGTACCTGTGTATGTGTGTGTGTACCTGTGTATGTGTATGTACCTATGTATGTGTTTGTGTGTGTCAACATGTGTACTTGGGTGAGCGAGTGCGCCTGTGCTTTTAAGCGTCCGTACATGTAGAACACCAACATAAAACAACACCCGAAAATAAATGAAAAAACACCCCATCGCCATCCCTGCACCCATGACGTCACCCTGTCTCTCCTCATGACGTAAACCCAAAAAGGAAAAACCTTCAAAGCCACTTTCCTGAGCAATTTACAATTCCCCTCAAACCACGTCCGTACCCTTTACTGCTCCCCTCAACAAGAGGAGAGAGAGAGCGTAACATATTCCACGCAAATCACTGACTCCTAAATGAAATGCTTTAATATTATCACGCAAATCTATAAAATGACAATATATGGTTTACTCATGTTCGTTTCGGTGATTTTTTTTTTTAATAATGGAAGCAAAACATCAAATGTTATCCGTCGTGTAGGGAAATAAGCGTTGTAAAATCACGAGAAATATAGAAATATATGTATTGTATCAAGTACATGCGATGTGATGTCTGTTTTCTACTTTCAGAATGAAATTTGGAAACCGCAATTCATAGCAATATAGAAATAGCATCTCACTTTTAAGCATATCTAAATATTGAATCTATCTATCTATTCCCCCTATATCTATCTATCTATTCTCCCCTTTATTTAATTATCTATTCCCCCCTTTATCTATCTATCTATTCCTTCCTTTATCTATCTATCTGTATGTATATATATATATATATATATATATATATATATATATATGTGTGTGTGTGTGTGTGTGTGTGTGTGTGTGTGTGTGTGTGTGTGTGTGTGTGTGTGTGTGTGTGTGTGTGTGTGTGTGTGTGTGTGTGTGTGTGCGTGCCCAACAAGGCCACAAGAGTGAGTACGGAAAGTTCCACAAGCCAGAAAATGGGGTTCCTTCTCGTCCTTTGTCCCGCTTATCTCGGGTCCTTTAGGCTTAAGTGTGGCGAAGAGGATGGCGATGACAATGTAATCGCGTCAGGTAATTGTAGTACTGGTAAGAGTTTAGTGGCAGTGGTGTTAGTGGTAGTAGCAGTAGTAGTGGTATTAGTAGTAGTAGAAACAGGTAGTAGTTGTGTCAGTAGTTGTAGTAGTCGGAATAGTAGTAGTAATGATAGCAGTACCAGCAGTCGTAGAAATAGAAAAAGAAGCAAAGGCAGAATTGGTAGTCACCCTTCATGGTATTAATAATTGTATCATTACCATTATCTTCATTATCTCTCCCACCATTATACAGTATAATAGAATTTTAAAAAAATAATAAAAACGTACAATCACTCATGCACACGCACACACACACACACACACACACACACACACACACACACACACACACACACACACACACACACACACACACACACACCACACACCACACACCACACACCACACACACTCATATCCGTATGAAAAAAACACCATCATGGTAATGATATATCCATTAAAAACAAATAAAATACATTTGAAAAAAAGGAACGAGCGAAGCAAAAAAGACAAACACAAAAATGAGATTTCGATGGAGGGAAGACGGCCGATGGTTCATTGACCTTTTTACTTAGGGTTCGCAAAAAGCATTTCGCGATTCGCAAAGGATTATAGCGGAAAGAAGGGCTGTTGGAATAAGGGATAACAGTTTCAAAATCCCCGCTGGACATGAAAAAAATCTGAAGGGGGGAGGCAAAATTTTTCTTTATATTTTTCATGCATGTCTATTAACAAATATTTTCATCATGCATTTATAATCAATCATTAGTAGACATTTGATGATTTCAATTTATCAAAGTCTATTTTCGTTGTCAGAATTTTTTCATTCGATGGAACGAAGTTTAGAACATGAGTTAAATACGCAAATTAAAGTTTAATACGTCATTATCAGTTTCACACGTCACTATCAGTTTAAATCCCTACTATCGGTCTTACATCACTATCAGTTTAAATCCCTACTATCGGTCTTACATCACTATCAGTTTAAATCCCTACTATCGGTCTTACATCACTATCAGTTTAAAAAAAACACTATCAGTCTAAAACGTCAGTATCCTTTTAACTCTCCACTATCACCAAGCTACCCAGACCCATCAGAAAAAAAGTCTAAAGCCCGATTTTATTGGTGCTATAACACACCACGGGCTCCAGCAGTACTCCACTGCCACTCGTTTTTTCGAATCAACTCTTTCCAAGCCTTGCAAGCTGGTCGCTGTTCTCGGGCTGAAAGTGCGCGTGTACCAACGACCTCTTGCAATTTCCTGGATCAGTTTATGAAAGAATATGTAGTTGCAATGCGGAAAATGTATTGCTATTTTAGGCCAGGAGAAATCATCCAAATCCCTGGAGAACCATAACTCTTCGATCATCAAAGCTTGCTGCAAGGCAATTTATACACGAAAAATAATGACTGATCCTTACTTGGGTTCTATCCGTGTCTAATAGGTTTTGCCTGCCAAGCTATGCACAACATCCGCACGCCGCTTTGGTGAACTTTATTCTCTCCCAAAAGATGCATCCTCTCTTATTTTAATTTATTTAATACCCCCCCCCCCCTCCGAACCAACACTTGCAAATCGTGCATATCAAAATGAATTTCAAATTCTCCCCTTACCTTAAGAAGGCCTCCTGTATCTCATCCTCCGACGTATCCTCCTGCGTCTCCATCCTGGAAAAGAAAAAAAGGGTCATAAGAAGAGTCAGCCAGAGAATCGACAGAAGGAGTTACTAATAAGGCGTACCATATTCGTACACCTGCTGTTGGTACCGGATGTTTGTACCGGCAGCCTGTTCTAAATATACAACTACACTGTCCGGCACGATGTCGCCTTCGAGGTCGCCAGGGGTCAAGAAGACATAACTGACCTACGAGCGACCTGGCATAACTCACCCTCACTCTTCACTCACCACTCTAAGGGGTCAATACCAACGCCCTAGCTCGCCCCGACCACCCCGACAAACCCGTGGAAGCTGACCGACAAGATACTTGCCTTGCTACCAACTAACACCGTTAAGAACACCTTCAATAAACTGAAGAAACAACGAAGACTGTGTGTTTCTCTGACCCTGTCTTTCAGTATAGTGGGATTCTTTATAACTGAAGGAGAGACCATTATAGCTGGTGGCAGACGGTGGTTGTTTCGACCTTTGGGCTTGAAACCGGACGCAGAACTTCGAAGAACATAGGACCGCTCGCCTATAAAAACATCATGATATGAAGAACAAGGATACAAAACCACGTGAGTACATGTATGGGTCAAATCTTTTCTTTTTTCCTTTCTTCTTCTCCCATATAATGTGTTAAGCAAACCACTGCACGTTGGTTTTGCTGGTGGAAAGTGCTAATAGTGGAAATTTAACAGCATAATGGCAACGCTCACAGTCTGTCAATCACCGGGACCTGAAGATACTTCCTCAGGCTGTCAGGTCTGGATGCAAACACATGAAATATCGTTCTTTAAATAATTAATTTTCTCGCATTTAGAGATTTATTTATATTGTTTCAACAACAAAATTCAACTCAAGTTCGTGATTTTCTCTCAAGCTGAGAATTTTCTTTTTGTGATTCGCAATTACTTACGAATTCTGTGTATTCCTTCTCTTCTTGTACAAATTTTGTTAATTGATTGTTGAATTTCACTCATTGTTGGAATCTTTGGTTCATTTTATTCTCTAATTGATGTCAATATTCGTACTCACGAACGCGTATATCATTTACATTTTGTAGTAAATACTTAACCCACACCCCTCACCCCAGGTGATCTCACTTTTCCTTTCATCAGGTCGTGGAGGGCAGGGACCTGTAATTAGGCCTTCAACGCTATTTCGGTGACAATTCTTCGGTGCAAAGAATAATAGCTTCATCGCAAATATTTCTAAATTCATTTTAATGAATAAAGCGTAAAAATCTTCCCCTTTCATCGTGCAATAATGCATGAGGTTTCGTAATGAATAATAGATATACGCACCCGATGTTTGAGAGTAAGTATAATGAAACTGAAGCATAACTCATTCGTTCGGCATATTGAGTCGATGTGACCTGTATTAACTTCTGATTATGAAGGTAGGACTAGGGCTTAGTAATCACAACCGTTTCACTTTCTTTACCGCTGGCATGTCCGGAAAATTCCGACAATCGTGTGATTCGTAGTTGATATCTGCATGGGCCATTCACAGATTGTAGAGTAAAGAATACCGATAGAATTCGAGTCTCATATAGTCCCTTCTTTTCGTTCAGATAAATTGCGTAACGGAATCCCTCTGTCGATGAAAACTAGCTCTCACATGCGTAAGTGTATCAGATTTTGTTGCGTCCATAAGTACGATTAAATAATCGGGAATAACGCATAAAAAACATTTCTGAACTGGGATGCTTGCATTGCGGAAGCTTGCAAAAGAAATTTCACGTCACCATTCATTTACGTATGTTAAGTCGCATTTCATTTAATGTTGAATTCTTGGGGTAATTGAACAATTGTTGTATTGACATGGTAATAATTATAACATTTGCTAAAATGAACGTTAAATTCGTGTTTGTGATCCATCTTCGTGTGAACTCGCTTTCTCTTCACACTCATAACTACATAGACACACTCATTCACGCAAACAGACACTGTAAAGTCAAATCTTCAATTATAGGATTTGTTGTGCATAATTGCAGGTTGTCTCTTTTACCTGCAATGTTGCTGTGATGAGTTAAACATACACGCAATCATTTCACACACTCTTCCACGCAGTTCAACAGAACACTGTTAAGTCAAATCTTCATGTATAGGATTTGTTGTGTCATGGTCCAAGGCTATTCTTTTGCCTTGTGACGTTGCTGATCGTGATTAGTGGAAATGATGCACAATACATATTTTTCTTCTTTATGAAATGAAAATCGGTTAAAGTTATCTTTGCGGCTGCCGATGTCATTTCCCTTATCTATTCTCATGTCTATCTGAGATGGTTACTAGCTCAAGCAAGTTCGTAAGAAGTGCTACTCTCCTCTCCCTCATTTATTTTCTTCCTGAAAAATACAAAAGTGAAAAAAAAATGAAATAACCACATTAAAAACTGCAAATTAGCAAAAAAATAACGGCTTACAGCACGTAATTAACATCCCTCCCTCTCTGTTGTTTTTCTTTTTCTCTTACTATCTTGGCCCTTACGTGTATAAACTGGTTCATAATGTATATATATATGGACGTGGATATCCCACACGGCATCAAATGAGATCTAACTGCAGCACGATCACCTTGCAATGCCGTGAGACGAACATCGCCAGAAGATCGCCGCAGGCCAAAGGACGAGGACTCGCGAAATTGCAGGTATTAAGCCGCCCAGATCAAGTGGACGGGCACCGCCTGTCAGTACTCCCGTAGATCCAGTGAAGAACCAGGAACTCGTCAGAGCAGGCCCCATGATGCTATGAAAAGCCGCCTGCCTGGACGCCCGTAGATCGGTTAACCTCCAGGAGCTCCCCAGCGCAGGAGTAAGCCGCCCTCAGACGAAAGGACGCCCCTGCCCAGGACGCCGTAGACCCAGACGCGCAGGCTACGAGGACGTCGGTACGAGCCGCAGCCGAGAAGGACCTGGACGAATCTGCGAGAACGTGTGAACGATGACGCCGCCGAGTATCACCTGGATAAGGATTACGAGGACGACTGGACGAACCGAAGTCAAGGAGGACCTAGGCGAAACCTTCGAGGACGTGTGGACATCGATGACGGATGGATGCACCAAGGACCAAGATGAAGAGGCCGACAACGAGGACATGCACGAGGATGACCGAGAACAGGAACGCGACGTGATGACCAGCAGATGGGTCACGATGATAGGTCACCCTTTTATACCGCCGAGCGGTATAAAAGGGTGCAATGCAGCATACTGCAAGCATATGCATTCATATCTACGGGGCCGCATGGTCACCACGTGGCAGCGTGCTGGTAACCCACGCTCCCTGCCTGCCCTCGCTGAACCCAGAAGTCACGCCGCCAAGGGGTATATAAGGTCATCCAAGCTGACCCTCATTCTGACTCACTTACTCACTCACTCTCTCACGGTCGCTTGCCCGAGCAGGGCCTGGGCTGGTCACTCCTGACCTGACCTCCCGCATCGCCAGTTATCCTATTTCTTGTGTCGCTATAAACAGTGCTTGTAACTCTTAGCAATAAAGAGAACAGCCACACCGTGTATCACTGACACCACCTGTAATCAACTACAGCTATAAAAGAAGAGGTGTTAGTACCTCTTATATCGACACCTGTTCCGAATCCTTAAGAAATCCGCACATCTCCGGGCGGAGATGTGCCGGTCCAATCTCTAATCGCAGCCTTCATTAAGCAAGCGTCTATTTTGATTAAACAGGTGTCCCATGCAAAACATGACATTTTTATTATGTCTTCCTCGCCGTTTAATCTATGCAGTGAGGAAAGGATGAACGAAAGTTGCGCCACACGCTGCAGATCAACAACCCACTCATCAAGGCTGGTTCACATCCTATTTAAGTATAATACTGACATCAAGACTGACATATGGAATTATCGTCTTTGAAATTTAGGCTTTAAAGGAGAAAAAAACATACACACACACACACACACACACACACACACACACACACACACACACACACACACACACACACACACACACACACACATATATATATATATATATAATGTGTACATACATTACTATGGTCATTTCGGTAAAGAAAGTAACACATGCGGATAAACAATACGAGAGCTTCAGAAACCGACCTTGTGGGGAAGAATTACAGTCGAAAACTTACGTCACTACCTCTTGCACTGCCATATTCGCTCACTCTTATTTCTACTGTCACTCACTTCTTGAATCATCTCAAATCTTCCATCAGAGTATATTCCAATGTTACATAAACCATCAAAAATAACCTTGTATCTTTCCCGATGAGTTTGCTTAACACGCCTGACCTTGTCT
>NC_091578.1:12326062-12338562 GCF_042767895.1 Penaeus vannamei | reverse complement strand
CAGCTCGTCCCCCATTTGCCTCGTAAAGCTATTGCAACCCTTTCTGTACCAGCGGGAGAAACTTTCGTGGGGTTTATATTGGCAACTCTATTAAACTCGGTGACCTTGATGGAAAGGAGGATCGGACACGCCTCCTCATCCATTTTAGCAAATCTCTTTTTTTCAACAGGACAGGGAACCTATATGATATATGTGAAAAGAAATACTGGCAAATGAAACAGAGAAAAGTGCTTGATAAACATATCTAAATGTTCTTAATTAACATAACTAATAAAATATAAAAAATACAGACAATCACAAAAAGTTATAGCTATGAGCGTAACCTCAGTAGACTAGATAATACTGCCTTCCTACCTGACAGTTGCCCAGTCACTGTACAGTAACCAAATAAGGCAGATCGTGTGCGTGGACAAACTGCTGCATAGACAGTGAGTCGGTCGGGAAAACAACCGAGAACAAAGCAATCAGACAACTGTAGACTCACAGCCGGTTTGTTAGAAATGTGCGAGACCCTACCCACAGAATGTTCGTATACTTGACATGCATAAATAAATATATGCATATTTATCTGGCTAGACATGAATATCAACCCTGTAAATAGATGATTAAATGTATATTTATCAGATATATAGACAGATATGCCTTATTTCTGCATCTGTACTCATGAAAATTCATTGGGTCGGGCCTGGCAAAATTTTAAGAAACCGGCTGTCAAAGGTGAGAGTGCAAACGCATTAAACAAAAATTACGTTTCGTAAACTAAGAAACTTTCACCGATCAATACTCCGCCCACAAGCAAAATGTTTATCTGTGACGTCATGACAACAATCAAATCAAACTTTTCGCCGTTTTTGAGGCAATGAAAATTTACGAATCTTCTGCCACACAAATGTTACACAATATTAAAGTGAACACCGCCGACACTCTAAAGGGTGATGAGGTTTGATATCCCCTAAAACGGGACTTGGAATGAGAAAGGATAAAACCAGACAGAAAGTGAAGGTGAACGGGAGGATATATGGCGGTACAGTGGGAGCAAGGAAGAGAGAGGGAAAAAATGGAGCGAGCGAGCGAACGACCTAGAGAGAGAGAGAGAGACAGAGACAGAGACAGAGACAGAGACAGAGACAGAGACAGAGACAGAGACAGAGACAGAGACAGGGACAGGGACAGGGATAGGGACAGGGACAGGGACAGGGACAGGGACAGGGACAGGGACATGGACAGGGACAGGGAGAGAGACAGAGACAGAGACAGAGACAGAGAGAGACAGAGACAGACAGAAATCAGCCAGAGACCGTCACGTAGAGAGGGGACAGACAGATACGTACGCGTAGACACAGACTCACAAACAGAAAGGGGAAGCGGGGAAAACGTTGAGAGCGAAAATTCTGCGAATGAACTGAAACTTGGAATTCTGAGCGAGGGGAAGGGTTGCCTCAGCCATCCGGCTTTTAGGGGCTCTGCTCCTGCGTCCGGCGCCTCCCTCCAGCCGTGAGGTGTGTTTCGTTTCTGTGATGTGGCGTGGTATGGGATGTGGTGCGGTATCTGATATGATGTGGCGTGGTGTGGTATGTAATGTGGCGTGGTGTAGTATGTAATATGGAGTGGTATCTGATGTGATGTGGCGTGGTATGGGATGTGGTGTGGTATCTGATATGTGGCATGGTGTGGTATGTAATGTGGTGTAGTGTGGCACGTGATGTGGCGTGGTGTGGGATTTGATATGATGTGGCATGGTGTGGTATGTGATGTGGCGTGGTACATGATGTGGCGTGGTGTGGTACGTGATGTGGTGTGGTACGTGATGTGGTGTGGTGTGGTACGTGATGTGGCGTGGTGTGGTTCGTGATGTGGCATGGTGTGGTACGTGATGTGGCGTGGTGTGGTAAGTGATGTGGCGTGGTATGGGATGCGGTGTGGTATCTGATATGATGTGGCGTGGTGTGGTATGTAATGTGGCATGGTGTGGTACGTGATGTGGCATGGTGTGGTACGTGATGGCATGGCGTGGTACGTGATGTGGCGTGGTGTGGTACGTGATGTGGCGTGGTGTACATGATGTGGCGTGGTGTGGTACGTGATGTGGCGTGGTGTGGTACGTGATGTGGCGTGGTGTGGTACGTGATGTGGCGTGGTGGGGTACGTGATGTGGCGTGGTGGGGTACGTGATGTGGCGTGGTGGGGTACGTGATGTGGCGTGGTGGGGTACGTGATGTGGTGTAGAGTGACAGGACACGACGTGATGTGGTATGGTGTGTTCTGTTTGGTGCTACGGTATGTATAGTGTCGGTATCTTCATGCTACAATTATTCAATTACTGTGCTTAAATATGATTTTATATATACATATGAAACAAATTCATAAAATACCACAACCTTTGTTTCCCGCTATTTTTTTTTTTTTTTTTTTCATGACAGTCACGTGACTCTTTGCTTTCAGAGTCGTCCTTGATCTAATATCGGAACTTATCAGGAAGGCGTCGAGCTTGATATATATTTTTTTCAGATTTTTTTTAACATTAAAAATAATAATAACAACAATAACAATAACGATAGTAATAACATCAACATTAGTCATCGCAATCAACACCAATAACTACAAAACCAACACTATTAACGACCCTACAACCCAGTCTCTGCCTTCACACCCCTTATAAATATTAAATTCCTTGCCGACAAATCGTTCTCCTAGTCTACAACCTACGTCAACTCCCTAATCATTTACGAACTAGAGAGTAAACGCGTCAGTAACGCTTCTCAAAATTAAAGGAAGAGAGAGAAAAAAAAGAGAAAAAAGACCGGATACAAAGAAATGTTAATTTACGTCATCTAACATTAAGAGCATCACACGTCAAGGTTTCCGGGAAAACCGCAGTCCAGTTGCTATGGTCGACAGTATCAGACAAACAAACTATATGAGAGAGAGAGAGAGAGAGAGAGAGAGAGAGAGAGAGAGAGAGAGAGAGAGAGAGAGAGAGAGAGAGAGAGAGAGAGAGAGAGAGAGAGAGGGGGGAGAGAGAGAGAGAGAGAGAGAGAGAGAGAGAGAGAGAGTGAGAGAGAGAGAGAGAGAGGGAGAGAGAGAGGGAGAGAGGGAGGAGGGAGAGAGGGAGAGAGGGAGGGAGAGAGGGAGAGAGAGAGAGAGAGAGAGAGAGAGAGAGAGAGGGAGAGAGAGAGGGAGGGAGGGAGGGAGGGAGGGAGGGAGAGAGAGAGAGAGAGAGAGAGAGAGAGAGAGAGAGAGAGAGAGAGAGAGAGGGAGGGAGGGAGGGAGGGAGGGAGGGAGGGAGAGAGAGAGAGAGAGAGAGAGAGAGAGAGAGAGAGAGAGAGAGAGAGAGAGAGAGAGAGAGAGAGAGAGAATATACATGAGAGAAAGTGAGAGAGAATATATATGAGAGAAAGTGAGAGAGAATATATATGAGAGAAAGTGAGAGAGAGAGGAGAGGAGAGAAAACAGGAGGATATAGAGTGAGAGGAGAGAGAACAAGAGGATAGAGAGAGAGAGAGAGAAATACAGAGACAAACAAATTTATCGTAAACGTCAAGGTGAACAAAGATCTCGAAGCAACAAAGTAGCGCACAGATTACGTAACACTAAAAGAAATCAAAAGAAATAAGAAAACGTTCAGCTGCCATAAAGCACTATCTTTAGCCTCTCTCACTCTCACTCACACGCTACACGATCGCTCTCTCTCTCTCTCTCTCTCTCTCTCTCTCTCTCTCTCTCTCTCTCTCTCTCTCTCTCTCTCGCTCTCTCTCTGTCTTGCTCTCTCGCTCTCTCTCTCTCTCGTTCTCGCTCTCTCTCTGTCTGTCTCACACACACTCTCTCTCTCTCTGTCTCACTCTCTCGCTCTCTCTCTGCCTCACTCTCTCGCTCTCTCTCTGTCTCTCTGTCTCACTCTCTCGCTCTCTTTCTGTCTCACTCTCTCGCTCTCTCTCAATCTCTCTCTGTCTCACTCTATCTCTGTCTGTCTCACACACACACACTCTCTCTCTCTCTCTGTCTCACTCTCTCTGTCTGTCTCTCTCTCTCTCTCTCTCTCTCTCTCTCTCTCTCTCTCTCTCTCTCTCTCTCTCTCTCTCATATATATATATATAATATATATATATATAATATATGTATAATATATATAATATATATATATATATATATATATATATATATATATATATATATATATAAATCCAGCCTATCATTGTCTCCAATCAGACAATTACCCTAGGGCAAATTTTTGTGGTTCTATCAGGAAGTGTTGGACAGTAAGAAACGAGTAAATTTAGACACATGGAAACGCCCAAATAAGTAAAGAATTTTCATCCTCGATTTTAATGTAGAATCAAGAAAAAAAAACATGCCTTGTTAGCCTACCCATAATCACACGCCAAAAAAATAAAAAATAAAATAAAATAAAATAAAATAAACGTCTCTTTAAATCGTCAAATGCCTAGTTAATAAACATTCCTCCCGGTCCATAACAAGCACAAGCAAACAGACAGAGTAAATGACTTGGTCAAATGAATCTTAAACCGCTCTGTCTACACAGCGAAAATCCAGCAACACTTGTTAGCTTCGTCTTTGGTAAACTTTCTTCGTTCGGCCAATACGAACATCTTGTTGAAACAAAGAGAAAAAAATCAATCTGATGTCGATCTATGAAAATAGAGTAAACTTGCTTCCCAAACTTAAAAATAAGTAATTAAGAAAAAATAAATAAAAACCGCACCTTTCACTGACGAGGTAATTGTCCTAATACCGAATAAGCAATGATATCCCATTCAGACCTCGCGAACGCAACTGCAAGGCGTAGCAGCATCCCGTACGTCGTTATGCAAATGATCAGCAGTCAGCAGACTATTAAAACGCAGAGATATTGAGCACAAGAAGAGATTAAAACCAGTTCCAACCGTTCGCCTTCATTTGACGATCCCAACAGACGGCGGGCAGTTTTGGACGCATTTAACGATTCTGTTTAACGTGACGAGACCGGAAAAAATAACAACCTATTGAGACAGACTGACGTTTTAACTCAGTCACTTGCCACATCTGCACCATAGAGGGCTCTATATATGGCGTCCCTGTGCGGTTATCTGCGTATTTATAGCCCTCGCGTAAAATTGCAATCCTGGAGGAAATCTGCGAAATAGGAGAAGGTGCTCCTACCTTCGCTAAAAATATCGAATTTTCGTACCGTAAGCCACAGCTCTTGGATATGCGTGAGTCCGAGAGAGAAATGTAAACGGATAAATAGATACACAATGTATAATCAGACGTATATGGAAAGATATAAGTAAAAGGTGTGAGTGAGTGAGGGAATGAGTGGATGGGTGGGTGGGTGGGTGGGTGAGTGTGTATGCGTGTGTGTATGTAAACATGTGTACATTATATATAAACACATATACACACACTTAAACGTATATATACATATATATGCACATATATAAATATATGAATAATATATATATATATATATTTTATATATATATATTATATTATATTATATATATATACATACATATATATATAAACATACACATATCAGAAATCTACATATATAAATAGATATAGACACATAAATGCATACATATACATACATACAAATACACACACACACATACATAAATATATACATATATATGTGTATATGCATATATATATATTATATATATATTATATATATATATATATATATATATATTTCAATTTGGTCCAGACCTCCGACGTCAACTCTGTCTACTACAGCTAATAAAAGCTGGACCGGCTCCCGACCCCTGCATGACCTTTAAACAAGTACCAAGCGGGATAAAACCTGTATCGCTCTTTACAACGACCGATTTACGCAAATACTACGTCATCACTGCCTCTTCGGTATGCCGGGAAGTGCTTTCAAGTCCTCGTTTGGCTCGTGTTTGTTCTACTTTGTTTCGCGTGGTCAGTTCTTTTAACGCGTTTCTCAGTACGATGCTTTTGAAACACGAGCTATATATAAAAACGAAAAGCCAAATTCATTCAAGTTTAATTTCATTCAAAATATAGATTTCTTCGTACTAAATTGAATCATTTCATATCATAGCACTGTCAAGCAAAATCCTTTCAGTTCTTGAGTTTTTAGATTTTTTTTCCTCGGTGTTTTCATGTTGGGATGTTCTTACACCTGAATATATCATTATCAGCTGTCAGGATTCTTGGACTATCAAAAACACATCTTGGCGCGTTCTTTTAATGTCTTTCACCAACATTTTTTTTGTGTGTGAAAATTATTAATCTCAAAGAGCACTCATATCTATCGTCCCTTAAGAACCGAATCGCTCGGTAAATTATACACATGAACATACATTTCTGTGCGATCCTATATACATTACTTTGAAGTACATATGTAAGGTCATTCTACCAATATTTTAAAGGGGGAAAAACTTGTGAAGGGGCTAAGTGACAATTTTAAAATATGAAAGTAGACGTCAGGGCGCCAAGGAACGGTTGGGGGGGGGGGGGAGTTTCTCGTCTCGGGGAAAAGCGTGTAATTGGAAAGATTCAGAAGATTACTATATCAGAGTCCACCAGAGAGGCGGGTTTGTCTACACTCGAAGCTTATGGGTGATGAAGCGCAGGTGCGAAAAGTGTCTAACCAAATTCATATCAGTGTAAATCAATGAAAATGACGGAGCTTTTTGGGTACAATTTCGATGTTTTACAACCGCTGATAGTTGACAAACCAGTCAGGAATGTCATCGAGTAAATACGACTAGCAATCCACCTATTAGTCAAAATCAGCCTTTAGTTATTTATTACAGCTAGACATTCCTTCCATTATTCTCAATAAGTATTACAGGTCAAAGTGCAATATTCTACACTGACAATGGAGCTTACGCATTTAAATCAAAAAGCGGTAATCAGATGTTTCAAGTAAATGGCATGGAATAGCATTATACTTACTCCTCTTGTTTCTCTTGCACTTGTACTATCTTATGTCTTGGTCCCATTTGCAGCACTGCCAATATCTGACCGATCTAAATTTATAAAGGAATTCGCACCGCAATTAAAGTTGGCTTCAGACTTAAGTATATGTAGTCATTAAGAACGTTTATGCATCATCGTTACTGGAAACTGTTTCGTGATATCACATTCCTAAGACACTAAATCCGTCTCTTGCAGATTACAATTAATTATACATGCGTACCTGCCCGACGAATCCAGTTAGGACCGGCCTCTATGACTTTTTTTTCCTTTTCTGTTACTGGCGATGCAAAATGACATGTCGTGTCTACAAAAGCCAAGGCCCTCCCGTACGTGACGAGTCGACTTACCTTGAGCTTCCCGTGTTCCCTTAGGGGCGAGCGAGAGACACTCACGCTATGCCTTATCCTTAACCATTTCTACAGCTGATTTTCACGCAATGACGCAACCTCTCGACTACGGGAGTTATTTTAGCATCTTTATTTCTCCCGGGGGGGCGAGTCACCTTTACACCGGCAGGCATTTCGTTCGTTCTTTTACGCATCACTCGTTGATATTATATTTGTAAGAAATGCCAGTCTACTAGTGTAAATTGGGTAATTTGTGCTTGTAATTACGATTCATCTCACGTTTGAGAACTGGTTTTGTCGTCTGCTAGAATAAACGTTACTGGTTCTCGGAACGTTGCGAAGATAATACTTCAGAAAATATTACCTAACAAAGTTCTTTTTAAAAAAAACATACTAATACCAATTTGAATCCTTAAATTCTTATACCACAGTTTGTTATATTGCCAAATAATCCCAAAATTAGATATGATTTCTAAGAAACCCAAATACAACAGTTTCTGTTTGTTTACATCTGAGGCGCGGGAAACTGCGGTAGTTGGCAGGTATGAGAAGTAAGCTTATATTTTAGAAAGAATGAATGTTTATTCTCATGGATATGCTATACATTACCTCGCAGTTATTATTTGGCTCAAGTACAACTTTAGCCAAGAGATCTCATGCATTGATAACAGGTTAGGGGATATGTCCAGATGGTTTGCCGGATAGAGCTTTGTGTAAAAGAATTTTTGATGTAATTTGTTGGATCTCCACTTTCGCCAAAACATTTATTGCTTGATTCTGCCACGTTGATAAGAACTAAAATGGAATGCCAACGCTGTGCAACCCAGAATGGAAAGTATATTGAAAAGCCGTTTGAGATGTTTTGTGTCTAAGAATTCCTGGGGCTAAGGCCATTAAACGTGCGGCTGTAGGCTATTTTTTGGTTGAATTTGTCAAGACCTTGAAATGGCATAGTTTCAGTTTCCCACAGTCATGTATTACCAAGAAAATTTTTGCATTTAAGGATCAGAATGACCAAGGATAAGACACTTTTCATATGTGGTATTACTTTTACAAGTTGATAAACACAAAGAGAGAGAGAAAAAAGACACTTGAATAGTCATGAAATAACAAAAGTTTTATTTTAATTGGAATCCTTTTTCAAGTTTTAAACTCAGAGAAACGTGCTTTTATTATCAGATTTTTTTTTTTTTTTTTTTAAGTTTTAGTCTTTGGGCTGTGGCCATGGCTGACACATGCCAGTATTGAAAGTGCGGCACTTTTCAACAAGATCTTGAGTGTGCACTGTGTAGTATTTTTATTCTGGTGTTTTTATCAGTTTTTCATCTCAAGTTTGTTTTTTTGTTTGTTTTACTGAACATTCAAACATAGAATACATGGTAATTCTTTACAGCACTGACACACTCCCCAGAGATTAAGTTGCCAACTCCATGTTGCAAAATTTATTCATCAGGTCAAGTTGCTGTGAGTGGGAATACCCTTCAGGCACTGCCCGAGGGGAGGGTTGATGAGAGGTTCTGCCCCTGAACACCCCCAGGAAACATTGTCTTCATCTTGGAAGCAGCAAGCAGTGCTTTTTGTGATCATTTTATTTCATTATGCATATTATTTCTTGTACCGACTGCAACAACTTTTTTGTCCTGTTCAAGAATATGATATTCAATTTGTCCGAACTTAGTGCATCCACAACGTTAAGATTAAGAGAATACACTTGAAGGTCTAACCGTATCTAAAAAAACCGCATTCTTTATATAGAGGGAGGCCTCGGGTAATTTCTGTATACGACAGAAGTGATGTGATACCCATAGACATGTATTTTCAATTTTTCAAAGTACATTTATTTTATCTATTTAGTGTATCATGGATAAACTTGATTACTTGGCACTATGTACGTTATTTAGCCAAATATTTTATTTCAGTGAAGTCAGTGTTATTGCTAGAAAATGTAACTGAACCTTCTAGCACTATGTCTATAACATTAATGTTGATAAAGTAATAAGTGATACAGCCTTTGAATTACTTGTTAATGGAAGAAGCATTTACAATTTGATTATTTGAAACCTGAAGTAAGTGTGATTTTAAAGTGGTTATAGTATATTTCAAAGATGTGTTTTCATAGTAGTATAATCTGTAGGTGTGTATCCACCATTTTTTAAGGTTTAGGTTTATTTTTGCTGCAAACGGATAAAATTTACCTCCAGTTTCTCTGGGCTTTTCTCTCATGATCTGTGGATTGAGACTACAGTTTGCATCAGAGTTTTCTTTTATTTCTCCATTATGTTTTAGGTGTAGACACTGATGAGAAATTGTATTTTTGACCAAATGTAATCCTGTGTGCAGTAATCTAAAGATCTGAGCTGTGCTTTTACCCATAAAGAAGTAAAGATAATCATAACATATAGGTGGTCTACTGCAGTGTTTCTCTTTTTTTTTTTACAAATGCTATCAATATTGACACTGTTATTTTTGTTATAAACATTACAATTACTATATTGTTATTAGCATTACTAACAGCAATGTTAAATACTAGAAAATATCGAATATCAAGGAAGAGGGTAAACAGGTGAGACAGGTAGGTCTCGTAAATGGCTCGTTGGTGTCTCAGTACTTGTGGAGCCATCAATATGTAAAAGCAGTGACTATTAAATACAGTAGGCATGGCATGTACGCACATACCATCCCCAGTGGCAAGTGGTTAAGAAACATAATTACAACCCTATTATGGGTCACAACCCCAGAGTTGGAACAATTCCCTGCTTCTGAATTATCATAGAAAGGAAGTTTAGAATAGTTTCATATACGTATTTAAGAACAGAATATATGCATATCAATAATGTATGAAAATGTTAAGTTGAAAATGTCAAATTTTCCCTAATAAAAGGATATATTGGTTTGTCAATAGGAACATCTGTATCACATATCCCTATTCAGTATATTGTCTCTCTCTCATCTCTGTCAAATGTAAAAAAAACTGTGAGTGCAAGCAAAAGATTCTAATGTATGATTGAGGGTTACGGTAACAATAGGGAAGCAAAGCAACATTGAGAAGTATAGGGGTGGGGGAGGCTGGGTGATAGGTTAGTCTTATGTATTGATATAAACTTCATCACATGGAAAGTGTCTATCATTTAAAAAAAAAGGGGGGGGGGGATAATTGTATTTATTATACTCTTCTTTGGTCCACCCTATTTTCACAGCAATACCCTGCTTTTGTATCATCATGAAGAGAAAGTTTAAAACAGTTTCATATGTATATTTAGAAACTAGTTATATTCATATTAATAACACATGAAAATGTGGATGTAGAATTTTTGCTAATAATATTGATTATTTAACCGCATGCTGCCGGGGATGGCATGTACATCTTGACCATGCCCTTTGTGTGTGTTGAATTTAGTAATTGCTTTTATAAATAGATGGCTCTACAAATACTCAGTCACCAGTGAGCCAATTACGCAAACTAACTGTCGTACCTGTTTACCCTTTGCCTTGACTTTTGATAATATTTTCTAGTATATAATACTGCTGTTAATAATGTCAGTAACGCTATAGTAATTATGCTGTTTTAAACAAAAATAAGTGTCAATATAGATAGCATTAGTAAAAAAAAAAAAAAAAAAAAAGCAGTTTAGAAACTGCCTATTTTGAAATACAGATATAGTAGGCAATAACTAAAGATGTTTATTTGGTTGTTTTTAAATTACTGATTCATCATTTTATCCACTTTGGTCTCAGGTTACAGCAGGGCTTGGTTTACAATTGACTGCAAGGTTCAACTGATGAACAATGGATGCTGCAGAAGTGGAGTTCTTGGCAGAAAAGTCACTGATTACCATAGTACCAAATTTTTCACAAGAAAAGTTGTACTTGATATCAGGTGATGTGGGACCATTTACTCCAGGTAAGAATACAAGGTATGATATCAGTTGATGAAAATATAAATTATATCAGTTATACTGTTATCAAAATGCATCTTACCAAATTAATTTTTCTTAGTCGATGATACAAATGTATAATGCTAAAGAAAAAAGGGCTCTTTACAGTCCTTTGGCATGTAGTTCAGGATGTATTTTGTAATTTTTTGTATATCATTTACAGTTAGTTTATATTAGTACATTTGTCTACAAAATAAAGGTATATAGATATATAAGATAGAATAAATATATTTTTCAGGTCTACCAGTGCAGGTACCCTTATGGCTCGGAATCAACCTCCGGCAACGTGGAAAATGCCGTCTAGTACCCCCTGATTGGATGGATCCAGAGAAGCTCACAGAGAAAAAGGAAGAGGAAAGTCAGTCCAGGGTAAGTTAGTTTCTTCTTTTTTTCATCAAAAGGATTTATGACTAACCTTTGCATTACTAGATTTAAATACTGAAGTTGTTGTTTATGAATGTATTACTAGACAGGCACATAACCTCTCTCTTCTGTTAGGCCAATTTTGAAAGTTTTGTAATATTGGTTCTGTTGGGTATATTCATGATAGAGCAGATTGTAATTTGTACTTTAACCAGAGAACTAGAGAATTAAGCAGTGTGGTCATCTTCGTGGTGTGCAGTGAATGAAATTAAAGTTCCAGAAAACATTTTTCCACATCATCAAAGATTATCAGATGGTTTGCTAGAATTGTGCAAGACCCAACCCAATGAATATTCATATATACAGACGTGCATATATACATAAATAGATACATATCTGTCTGTCTCAGATATAAATACATTTATTTCTCTATCTATACAGTGGATATGCATGCCAAGACTAATAGATATCTATTTATTTTAGTGTATATGCATGTCCATATAATGAATGATGATATTGAATGTTCAAATCGGCCATAGATGGACTCTCAGTCACTGGACTTCAAGACTACCTGATTACTATGTTTATTTGCATTGATAAAATATGTCTATGGGGAACTTAGTTCTTGAAACATTGACTATAGTAGAATGCCTTGAACCGTTTAGTGTATATCCACTTTTGTAACAATGAATCATCCCCTTAGTGTAACCAGCTCACTTGGCAAACTCTTATATGCACATGAAATTCAGTATATAATTGCAGCCCCTTAGCAAATACTAAATGTCACAGATGTGTTGATATTAGTTGAGGGATATCAGGGATACCTAGTATTAATTAACAGATATTGTGGTTGGAATTCCATACATTGAAGAGTTATGCTTAGAACATAGCTTTGAGCATGGTG
>NC_091578.1:12296062-12308562 GCF_042767895.1 Penaeus vannamei | reverse complement strand
ATCAACTCTCCCATTCACATACACACATATATATATGTACATATATGTAAATACGTATCTATCTAAACATATGTATGTATGTATATAATATATATATATATATATATATATATATATATATATATATATATATTATATATATATATTATATACATACATACATATATGTAAATATGTGTGCATGTATCTATATGTTTACACAGACACACTCACACAGCGTAACCTCAGTTAATTCTGCATGTTTTGTTTGATATCCAAATTGGGCCTTGGGTAATTTAACCATTCTCATTTGGTTTTTGGTTAAGTTTTGTCATTTTGTTATACTATTGATTAATGATTATTGTTAACAATGGCTGCATAACTCCAATGTTTTATGTTTGAATGGAATTTTGACTTAGTAATTTTGTTTACTCAACAACTTTCTGTCTTATTCAGAAGCTGAGATATGGTCTCCCTTACTCTCTCCGTGGTGCTTTCATCCCGACCCTCGAGTCCCTCCTTCACCCCAACTCTTCCATCCCTAGGCGTTACAGAGAGGCTCTTCATAACCTGTGCAGGGATGTCACCATTTGGCCTTCTGATAAAAGCAACTTGGTGGTGTTCCTCGACCGTGCTTCCTACCTGTAGAAGGCCCGGGACTTGTTGGATGACGCCTCCACCTATGTCTCCCTGACCCCAGAGAACGCATCGCTGCTACCGTCGACGGTCGTCTGAAAGAGCAGCCTATTTTCCGGAGGCGAATTTTTCCGAGCTTCAAGGTCATCATCCCTCGTCTCCCTCATTTCTATGGTCTTCCCAAAACCCATAAGCCGCCGTGCCTCTGCGCCCCATCATCTCCTCTCGGGGATCTGTGACGCAACCTGTTGCGGCCTGGTTGGCGAAGTCTCTCACTCCCCTTCTTGGCACCTTCTCTCCTGCTCACCTTCGCCACTCTCAGAACTTCATCTCCCGTGTCCGTGGTGTCTCGCAGGTGACAAGATGAGCTTGGATGTCGACTCCCTGTTCACCAAGGTCCCGCTTGATGACATCCTCCCATTCCATCAGAGGAAGCTCCCTGTCGAGGATCCTCGCCTCCCTCTGCCCACTGACAGTTGATTCGTCTGTGCGTAACGTCGAATTCTTTTTCCTCTGAGGGTCGCTTCTACTCTCAAACGTTCGGTGTTTTGACACGGGCTCTCCTCTCTCCCCAGTCCTGGCTAACTTGTTCATGGAATACTTCGAGTCAGCGCCTCTCCCTATCATCTCCCTTCGTCCTTCTGTTTGGCTGAGGTATGTTGACAACGTCCTTGCTCTATGGCTTTATGACCTTGCACTGTTCCCTGATTTCCTGTTGCAGATGACCTCTCTCCTTCCATCCGTTTCAAGGTGGAACGGGAAGTTGACAACAAGCTTCCCTTCTTGGACACTTTAGTTCATCGCTCTGCTGACCATTTCTCCTCTATATACAGGAAACCCATTCACAGTGGCATATACATACACTTCTCGTACCATCCACTTCATGTGAAGAGAGGAAATGCCACCTCGCCGTTCCTCCACGCCCTCCGCATCTGTGATCCCCAGTACCTGGGAGGAGAGATCAATTTCCTACGTCGTTCGTTCTCCAAACTGGGCTACCCTCGCCATGTTCACGATGTCGCATTATACAGGGTGCAGCGTACCTTCTACGACTCCTCTCGTAAAGAGACCCCTCACCTGCCCGTCCTCATCCTGCCCTACACTGAGGAGATCTACTCTCTTTGTCGCCTCTGCTGCCTTTCAACTGCAGACTCACCTTTTGCCAGGTGAGCACTCTCCGTCACAATTTGGTTCACACCTGCCCTCCCTCTACCTCGAAGGTGGGTACCTATGCTGTTCCTTGTGCTTCCTGTGACAAGCGGTATTTTGGTGAGACAGGCACCGGTCTCTTTAAGCGCCTGTCTCAAAATAAATACACTGTATCCAGGGGACACAACAACATCGCCCTCTTTTGCAATCAGTGAGACACACGCCATCAAATGGATTGGTCAGCAGCGCACATTGTCTTTCCTTCCGCTGATGTCTATGCCCACAGACCGGTAGAATCTTTAATCAAACTGCTACCCAATTTAACTTGATCAGCGTTTTTTTCTCCTGCCGAGCCTTCCACTTCCAACAACCTCCGCCTTCTTCCGTATGCCGGCCACCCTTCACGTAGACCGCCTGATCCTTCAACCTGACCTGACATCCCTTCACTTCCGTTCTCTTGTCCTCACCTGCTTCGTGTTCCCCACGTTGCCTCTCATTTCTCTTTCTCTTATACTTTTTCCTTTCCGCTTTCCCCTTCAGACCCGAAGATGAAATCAAAGGAGGATTCCGAAAACGTTGTCTCACTTATTTCACGAAATTTACATACATACATATATACACGTGTGTGTGTGTGTGTGTGTGTGTGTGTGTGTGTGTGTGTGTGTGTGTGTGTGTGTGTGTGTGTGTGTGTGTGTGTGTGTGTGTGTGTGTGTGTGTGCGTGCGTGTGTGCGTGCGTGCGTGCGTGCGTGCGTGCGTGCGTGTGTGTGTGTGTGTGTGTGTGTGTACATATATACATATAAGGATAAGTCCGATATGCGAAGCTGAGCCTCGCCCGGGCTATGGGGGAGCCCGGTCTGTGCCGACAAATGTCGACTCGATCAACGTGTGTCAGCGAGTGCTGACGCGACAGAGCTTAGTCCTTACCGCACTGTGGTGCCCAGCCACAGCAGTAACCTCCGGGCGACAATTGTATCTTCTCGCGCCTGGGTGGGGCGCGAACCTGCCCTGCCTATAAGCTTGAATGTGGGTTAGCAGTTCTCAGATTCAAACTAGGCCTCACTCTACATCTGGATAGGAAGCACGACGACGAGTTTTTTTTCTCTCTCTCTCTCTTTTTCAAGACAGTCCTCTCCTCCTTGTACACCATTCCCTTTTCGTTCTCCTTTATCCTCACCTCTCCTACGTGGATACTCACGTGAATCCCTTCTGTATTAACAGTGTTCTCTGAATTCCTCTCTATGATACCACCTCCTTCCCCAGTCCCCTCATACCATCCACCAATCTTCTCCAGCTATTCTCCAACAGCCATCTTTACCCGCATTTACCCATTGATTACTCATTCATTATTTCGAAACAGCTCTTTTACCAGTTTTTTTTTCTTTAAAGCAATGTTACTAGCAGCTTCCCCAACAACAAATATACCCCATTTTATCCAATCGCCCTATACCCTTAACTCTTTGCTTTATTTATCTCCGATTTACTTCATTTGCATCTTTAACCTTTTCCTTATCATATTCTCCGATAACACTATAACCTTTAACATTTAACACTCTTTATTCGAATTGTTGACTCATATACCCTTTTCACCACAATTTTTTATCATAGTAATATATGACCTTAGATGTCTGGCACATTTCTTTGTATCAACCATCATTAAACATTAACGATTTGGGGGAAAGTGTTCTGATACTGCATTGTCAACGACGGTGGCGAGCCAGTCGCTTTCACAGTTTGACCAATCTTCATCGTCGACGCGACAATGATTAATGGTTAACTGTTAAAACAAATAAATGTGCTAGTCATCAAAGGTCCTATTAAAGAATCAAGGAGAACGTCAAAAGGGGAAGGATCCTGAGGGCATTAATCTGACAAAGCATCTAGGTGGGAGCGGAAAGGCCAGAGGAAAAAAAGAGGGTTTGGTGCAGATGGAGAAGGGGAGGATGGAATGTACTGGGATGAGAATGGGAGGAAGAGGGATAGGGGATACATGGGGAGGAGGAGGATGGAAGTTGATAATCACTTTAAATGTTCGGCCCATCTCAAGCATTTCATAAGTTTGGTCGATCTGCCCAAGCCACTACTTCCTAGGTCGTCCAACAGGCCTCCTCCATCCAGGCTTGTCTCGCACAGAGACAACCTGGTAGGCAGGATCCTCCTGCGGGAAACGAGCCAGGTGGTCGCATGGTCTGAGTTGGTGACCACGGATCGTGCAAATAACAAGTCCTGTACCAGTCTCGCGGTGCAACCATTGGTTGGACACGTGGTCCCGCTAACTGTACCCCATGATCCGGCGCAAGGACCTATTGCAAAAGGCATCAAGACGAGATCCCAAGGCACTGGATTATTTCTAGGTTTCACTATCGTGTACCAAAACTGGCATTACAAGGGCCTTGAAAACACGTAGCTTGGTACTTCTGCACAGGAACCGGCATCTCCAAATGCTCTTGTCAAGAGAGTTCAAGACTACTGCTTCCAGGCTAATCCGTCTACTGACTTCCTGGTCTGAAAGTCCAAGGTATGTAAAACTCTTTGTGACTTTAACGCCCGAGGTTCTCCTAGCAAGTCCCCAAAATCTTGGACCTTGATCTTCGTCCAAGAGACCCAGGGGCTTTTCTCCATTGCTAAATGCATCCAGAACCACCATCAGGGTTTCCAAGGACTCAGAATAGCAACATCATCAGCGTAGTAATAAAGTCTACATCAGGGTCCGTAACCTTGATATTGGCCAGAGTTGTTCCACATTGACTTTAGACAGTAGCTCTGCCCAGTACCCAGTACATGCAAGTAATGAAAAGGACACAGCCTTGCCTCACTCTTGAACTAATCGGAAAGAAGCTCGACAGATACCCACCACACATTGTAGCACTTTCAGTACCAGCATACAGGCCTGCTACTAGTCCAATAATCCTCGTTGGAATTCCTCTCAATCTCAGGATTTCCCAGACTGATTCCCGATGCACCGTATCAAACGCCTTCTTGAGGTCTATGTAATCTGCGAACATCTCACGCCCGAACTCACGTTGGCGCTCTACAATGACTCGAAGCGCCAGGATTGAGTCAATTGTGGACTTACCAGGAGTGAATCCAGATTGCCCTAGCCTCTAGTGCCTCAACAAGTAGTCTTTAATACGTCTCAGACGTGCCCGGTATACTAAGCAGTGTGATGCCTCGTTGATTGCTGAAGTCCCATCCATCCCCTTTCCCCTCCCAGAGAGGGATGACCACACCCCTCAATAGGTCAGGGGTAACAGTATCAGACTGCCAGATGGCAGCCAGGACAGCATGCAAGCCTCGAGCCATAGGTTCACCACCAGCCTTTAACAGTTCAGTTGGGAAGTCACAGATACCCACTGCTTTGCCACTCTTCAGCTTGGAGATCGCCCCTCACTGATGGGTGGGTCTAGCAGCGGAATCTCGACACTACCCGCATCCAAGTTAACTGTTGGCGGATCAACCTGGTATAACTGCTCAAAATACTCATCCCAACGCTCCTGCACCCCAACAGGATCTGAGACGATCTGGTCACCTACAGAGCGGACTGCAGTCCCCAGTGAAGAGGGCTTGGAATTTAGCTTTCTCAGGGCTTGGTAGGCATGACGAAGATAATTTACTAAGACATGGCCTTTGGCCTCCTCTGTAAGACTCCCAATACACTGTTCCAAGGCACTGGATAACGCCCAGGTTTCACTACCATAGCAAAACTAGCATTACCAGGGCCTTGAAAACACGTTAGCTTGGTCCTTCTGCACAGGTACCGGCATCTCCAAATACTTTTGTCGAGAGAACTTATGACCCCTGCTGCCAAGGATAAGTCTGATATGCGAAGCTGAGCCTCGCCCGGGCTATGAGGGGAGCCTGACCTGTGCCAACAAATGTCGACGCGATCAACGTGTGTCAGCTAGTGCTGACGCGACAGAGCTTAGTCCGTGATGCCCAGCCACAGTGGGTGACAATTGCAACTTCTCACGCCTGGGCGAACCGCCGACCCCTCGGATGAGAGGCCAACACGTTACCATTGTACTAGCCCAGAGGCTCCATGCTGGCAGGCCGATCCGTCTACTGACATTCTGGTATGACAGCCCAGAATTATGAACTACACTAACAAGGTATGTAAAACTCTGTGACTACTATGTCCTCGCCGCAAGCATGCACCAACTTAACAGGTTCTCCTAGCAAGTATTCTCAGAGTAGGGGGGGGGGTCACAAAAAATCGATCCCACTTGGCTAGGCCAAAGAGAGTACTCAAAAGGTTTACAAAGATAGAGGCTGTAGAATGACAAGGGCGAGAGGAAGATGGGGTGGTGTGGAGTGGAGTAGTTCTGGGGGAGGGGGGGGAGGACAATTAGTATGAAGAGTAGTAATAAGGGTTGAGGGGGTAGCCATTGAAGAAGACTATGCAGTAGGAGATGGAGAATAGAATGTTGGGAGAGAGGGAGTGCATTCTGGAGGTTGAGTAATGACCTGGGTTGGTGGTACAGAATGGATAGAGTTGTCAGTAAATGTCAAATAGGGTATTAGTATCACTAGTCAAAGCTGTGGTCAAAGGAGGGGCACGGGTCGGAAAACTATCAAAATTGAATTCAGATGGGCTAGTTAATGAAGCAGTAAGCTTTAATTTACCTGTTAAGGGTAAAAAATCTTCATTACTAGCCAGGGTGAGTATGAATAAAATTGGGAATTGAAACGGTACACTCATCAGGGTCGCCATACAGGGTAAGGGCTAGGCAATTAACCGTGCCCATGGTTCCCGTAGGCTGTTCATGACTGACATAAAGCTTGCCTTTCATCCTTACAGCACGGCTCTCACACCTTAGGAATGGGATAGAAGAAGGGTATAAAGAAGATACGGAAGAGGAAAGGGGGAGAAGAAAAGACCAAGCAAAATTAGTTGAGGCAAAGACTGAGGCCCAAGGTAGGGGTGATCCCCAACCTTGGGCCTCAGTCTCCGTCTTCTAAACACCCCCCCCCCCCCCCATGACAACAACGAGCAAGGTATTTGAAGGGTGTTCCTGCCAAAGGTCGCTGTACGTCTTCTACCAGTATTGCCAAGATTACATTCCATAGATATGACCTATCCTATAGTGTTCATATTGGCAGAGAGGCCTGCCCTGTCCAACCATATAACCCTAGTCATAATTGTTCAAACTGCTCTGTGCAATTGCTCTAGCTCCAATGCATTTGATAGGGGCTACCCTACCTTCAAGTTTGAGTCTGAGGTGGCAGTTCTCAGATTCAAACTTGGCTTCATTTTACACGAGGCCAGAGAGGCAGCACACTGATGTGGTTTTTCTCTTGCTCCAATGCTGTCTTTTGCTCCTTCCCCCTTCCTCCCAAGATGTTTCTACATCTTCCCCATTATCTCTTCCTCCTACTCCATCCGTTCCTACTTTACCCTCTCTCTCTCTCAGTCAAATTCTTTTGCCATTCTAAATCTAGACAATCCAATCTCTTCACCTTCCCTGGTGCATATCCCTTCTTCTTTCTGCTTTACACGTCGTATCAATCTGAACATTCCACCCCATTTTGTACCACACCCTCTCCTATGCCTACCTCTTCCTCTGCTCCTCAGATGTCTGTCGTCTCTTTTCCCCCTCAAAAGAAAACCTTGGTTCCTCAGACTTTCCCAACTAACTCCCTTTCAGAAACTCATGAGGGCACCAGACTCTAATAATGACCCAAAAAGATATGCGTAGCCCTCATCCACTGCCTAATATCTCTGCTCCCATTCCTTCTATACTCAAAAGTGACTGCCGACATCCATCCTCCTCTTCATGTTCCCTGTACAACTCTTCCTCAGATATTGTGTACCTGTATAATCCATGAATATTTGATTTGAAGAAGTTATAATGGCAAAGAACTGGCAATCGGTATAGATATAGATGTTAGGGACTCTCTCTCTTTCCACAACTGTAGAATAACTTCAAATAATATTTCATGATTTTTGAGAATTCCACATTGATATATGTAATACTCTTCATATGTAAAGTAAACAAAAAAGGAATTCATTCAGTCATCCATACTGTAATGATTGGTTGTGTATTAGAATCATGATCATATCTGTCCAGTATTGAGCAACAAAAAGTAAATATGACATAAGTTCTATATTCAGATAAGTCAGACATGTTTTGTTTTCTCTCTCCACCATGCTAGTCATTCTAGGGATTTTTTTTTTATATTCAAGGATTTTTAAACATTTAATGCTCATCAGCTCATTTTCACACACTGACAGCAGCATTTGTTACATATTTCTTTTGTAATTTTAAAAATACTTGACAATGAGTCCAATTCATTTACAGGATTATGCTTGGAAGCTTAAATAAAATGTTCAAAATATGTCTTTTCTTTTTACAAATAATTTCCAAAGTATATGCAAACTATGTTTGTAGATTTAAAAAAAAAAACAGTAAATAATTTATTCTTATATCAAGAAAATGATGAATGGAAAACTAGTGTTAATTTTTCAGACTGCATACCCTGTTGATAGTCAAGAGATCTATAAACTGATATGCTATGATATAAGATAGAAATCTTTCAAACTGTCTAGAAATATATTCTGAATAGAAATTACATAGCTTATGCAACCTGTCATTTTCTGTTTATTTCTAAAGTAAAAATGTGTGCTCTTTAATGGCTTTCAGTTTTACAACAGTTCAGCGAATTTCCAAAATAACGCTCATCAACTATATACGGAACATGTTGCAAAAGTATATCATTTAATAATTCACAGCAGTAGGTAGTAAGGTCAGTTCTGCACTTACATCCTGTTGTAATTTTTCCTCCAACTCATTGGATACAGTAAGACACTATTTTTTATTCTTTGATTTTGTTTTCTTTATCTTTGTCTTTACAATATTTTGTGCTTTCATTTTCTTTATAATCTTCATCTTCAAAGCAGTAAGAGTAATACTGACAATTCCTGTTAGGGAAGCATTCCATCAGCCTTTTTGTACAAGTTACCAGTTCTACTCATATTTTTTTTCACAGGATAAAGTGTATAGCTGTCATGGTTTTTCCTTTTTTTTGACATAGAAATTAAATAAAAGAGGTGAACTTACATTTCAGATAAGCGTTAAGAAAAGGTCATTTGACCAACTATGGACTGGATAGTTTAGAAACTTGTTTTTTGTTCAAACAGAAAAAAAATCAAATTTTCTGTATCTCCCTCTTAGCAACTTTCTGGTTAATTATAAATATTTATGCAACCAACTATTTAGATAAAGGATATTAAAGAAGTTTCCATTTCTGCAGTAATTCTAAATGAATGCACGTTTATTATTGGGACTACAAAAAATATACTAGATTCATTCAAAGGAAGCTGCCTTACATTACATCATTACTATGTTGCTAGTTATGGCACTAAGATTAATTTGTTTCATTATATTTTACATTACCATTTGCTTAAATATACATTAGACGAGTAGCTTTGGTAGTAGTCCAGAATTTTAAACTCAGTTTAAGCAATTATTTTGACAAAAATGAAAACAATCATAAGTTACTATGAGCACAAATAATCAAGGACAATAAAACAACTTCCTCTTTTTAATGAGCGTTTAATGAGAAGTGAGATTTTGCCGAGGCACACCCGAGGTCCTTCTACAGGAGGCTGGTGTATCAGGTGTAGCAGGCACGTCTAGCTAGGTCACAATAGCAGTGGTCAACCAGAATCTGGCATCTCACTTGTATTTTGTGATTTTCTCTTAGCTTCTGCCTCGTGCTGGGCACCACTGGCACTCAATGCCCAAACTACTGGTTACGGCAAGTTCCCAGTAGCCTACTGTCAGTCATGCCAATACTGAATTTTGATACTTAAACACTGTTGATGGAGCAAAGTCCATAACAATGTACTATATAGCTATGTGCCATTACTGACTTCCAATTTGCTGAAAAAAGCCACTACTTTAACAGCACAACAGCAGTTGGCACACTCAACCACCGGCGATTCCAGATCCATATCTTCTTATTGTATTCAAAGATATCCAAAGAAAACTATCACAGGTTTCCAGCAGGAACTTCTTATGGTGTAAATTGTGTTTATAATGCATGATCAGACTGGTTCCTCCCAGCAGGAGCATGATCAGACTGGTTCCTCCAGGCAGGAACTCGATCAGACTGGCTCTTCCCAGCAGGACATGATCAGTCTAGTTCCTCCTAACAGAAGTCCAATCAGACTGATTCCTCAGCAGAAGCACAGACTGGTTTCTCTCAGCAGGAGTACAACCAAACTAATTCCTCCTAGCAGGGGCATGATCAGACTGGTTCCTCCTATCAGAAGCATGATCAGACTGGTTCTTCCCAGCAGGAGCATGATCACAATAATTGTTGTTGTATTTTTTTCTTCATCTTCTTCCCAGCAGGAGCACGATCAGACTTGTTCCTCCCAGCAGGGGCAGGAGCATAGGCTGGTTCCTCCAAGCAAGAGGGAGCACAATGACCAGTTCTAATCTGATGCAGACTGGTTTCCCCCTACCTTAAGGATTTCTTCCTCCTTGTAGGATTGCACCTCCAAAGTGGAATCATGATCAGACTAACCTCTTCCAGCTAGATTTGACCACACACATTCCTCCAAGCAGGAGCACTATCAGACTGATTCCTTCCAGCAGAAGTACACCCAATATTAAGTACCTCCCTGCAAATTACATTATCAGACTGATGCATCTCCTTTTGACGAGTATGATTTTAGTGGTACCTCGCAGTATGAGCATGATCATATAATCACACAAGTTCCAGCGGCAGGAAGGTAATCAGACCGATCTCCCACCAGGAGACGGAGAGTAAGTACATGAGCAGTTCCCTACAATGTGTCAATTAGGTCTACATTATAGTGGCTACTTATTCATTAAATCCTGAGATGTAAGGGAGCTTATTCACTTCTAGGTGAATAATATGCAACACTGGGATATACGTACAAAATTGCCTTGGAAATGCTGAATCATGTTAAAAGTTAATACATTGTGTACATTAATACATACCAAATAATACTCAGTAAGCATATTCACGAATCACTATAATGTCTATTGAAGAACCACAATGTTTGAACCACTTTATAAGATAACCGTTAAACTGCAGGATGACAAAAATAATTGTAAAATGTGCTAAAACATGGCCTTCGCTATTGATCAGCAGTGACTTCTGGGGACGCCCGAACGGCTGTATGGGCAGGACCAGGAACCAAAGTGGACAAACCAGCCTCACAGCTCACAGACTGGCTAGGAGAGGGTTGACACGCCCGTGGCACATGTTGTTGGAGGCTCTGGTCAGGAGTGCCAACTTCAGTGGTGCCACTCGGACTACTGCCATCAGTGGTGCCACACACAGGGCAAGGTTCACTCATGTCAGCGGTGTGGTGCTTACATAGACTGATGGCAGTGGCTCCGCACAACTCTTCCGACCCTATCCTGTCTGGCGCACAGAAGGCTGATCCCTGGCTTGGCCGCAGAGTGAAGGCTGCTGGTGGCCTGACAGAGGGCCATGTTCCTCCCTTACTGGCTCCCAACCTGTCAATCAAGTAGTCCGTTCACAAAAAAAATAAACCTCACATTTATTATGTTATATTTTTTTTCCTTAAGGGCTGTCTACACTGATTGAAAATCTGTCTAATTACTTTTTTCTTAAATCTACATATATACACACACAAACACATCCACACCAGCTAGAAATGTACACACAAAAGAAAAAGAAAAAGAAAAGAAAAGAAAAATAAAATCACTTAAATGCAATGCATAAGAAAACAATTATTTTATTCTAAATATCCTAATAATCATGGCTGTAAAAGACAAACTTGATTCAAAGACAGTATTAAAATATTTATACTCCACAATCATACTGAAATTCTATTCTTTAACTAGTTCTTATTCCTGTAGTTTAATATATATATATATATATATATATATATATATATATATATATATATATATATATATATATATATATATATATATATATATTGCATATAAAACCTGATATACCCTCATGGTCATCATAATAGATAATCTTATAACCATTATTTTATTAATATGATCAATTGAAAATATTGTCATGATTTAAACTGAAATCAAGATTTTATCAGGAGAAAGTTGAATTTGCAAAATATATTACCTAACAGTCAACAGAAAGATGCAAACTACTTCTAATATACAGAGGAAAGTGAGTGTCCTAGAGACCAACCTGACCTCTCTCAAGTACAGGGACAAGCATTCAACCCATTTTCTGATATATATCTCAAGTATACCAGAAGAAATTATATGGAAGGTTATTAGGATAATTAAGGAATAGAGGCAACGTAGAAACAATTAAGAAGTAGCTGTACTTTGCAACACGAAAGGTGAAGTGTTGAAAAGACTTAAGGCAAGGCTTTTAATTTTATACTCATCCCACAGGAGTGTGGTTAGAGGGCTCTGGGCAAGGGAAAATAAAATTAATCTTTTACTTCATATCACAAATCTACTTTCTTATTGTTTACTTTCTTAGCACAACAAACACTCTGTCAAATCAGTGTGAAAAATCAATGCCATGTCTCAGGTTTGACAGATGTATTTACTTTTACGTTTAGTAACAATTCAGTTCAAAGAAAACAATTGAATACTTAAAACTTTACATTTAGCTTTATCTTGTTCCAGCAAGTAGTCTAAATAAAAGTTTGTGGGCAAAGATTATAAACAGTCATACCTGTCTTCATGGAGCTTAAGGGCTACTTTTTCGCAGCCATCAGGTGGCTCCCGGGCAAGGAACTTATTAA
>NC_091578.1:12266062-12268562 GCF_042767895.1 Penaeus vannamei | reverse complement strand
CCCCACCACCCATCCCTCCCTCCCTCCTCCTCCTCCTTCTCCCCCATCCCATCCCTCCCTCCTCCTCCTCCCCCATCCCATCCCATCCCTTCCCTCCCCCTCCCTCCTCCCCCATCCCATCTCTCCCTCCTCCTCCTCCCCCATCCCATCCCTTCCCTCCCTTTCCTCCTCCCCCATCCCATCCCTCCCTCCTCCTCCTCCCCTCACCCCCTCCTCCTCCCCCCATCCCATCCCATCCCATCCCTTCCCTCCCCCTCCTCCTCCCCCATGCCATGCCATGCCATGCCATCCTATGCTACCCCATCCCTCCCTCCTCCCCTCACTCCTCCCCCTCCCCCTCAACTCTCCATTCTCCTCCTCCCTCCTCCCTCCCCCTGCCCCTCCCCCCATGCCATCCCTCCCCCTCCTCCCCCCATCCCATCCCGCCCGTGCCATTACAACTCACTACGGCGGCGGCATTTCCATCACCCGCAGGCGAGTCATTATGGCGGCCCGCGTGAAGTTGTCAATATATTCGCTCACACCTGTTGACCCGCAAGGTCGCACGCCGCAGCTGTTATCTCCTTACATAACGTGCCAGTGGAAGTGCCAGTGGTAGTGCCAGTGCAAGTGGTACACGCTCGCTGACCTTTATATGTCTTGTAAGGGTTTTTCTTTCTTTTCTTTTTCTCACTTCCTTTTTCCTTTTTCTTTTACTTCCTTATGGTTTTTTCTCTTTCTTTCTCCTTTTTCTCTCATTTTCTTACAATTTCTTTCCTCTCTATCTTTCACATTTTTCTCTTACTTTCTTACATTTTTTCTCTCTTTCTCCTTTTTCTCTTACTTTCTTACAGTTTCCTTTCTATCTCTCTTTCACATTTTTCTTTTACTTTCTTTTAATTTCTTTCCTCTCTCTCTTTCCCCTTTTTCCCTTACTTTCTTACATTTTTTTTATTTCTCTCTTTCTCCTTTTTCTCTTACTTTCTTGCAAATTCTTTTCCCCTCTCCCGTTCACTGTATATAAATTAATAGAGATTAAAACAAACAAAACAAAAAAAAAAACACATTCATTCTCACTCTCTATCATTTCGTATGCATACACATTATACACTTAATGACAAATCAATCAAACAACCAAATAATATATTAATGACAGCACAGACACGAACACACACACAGGGCGCGCGGAGCTCTCACCGGGCACACCTGGCGCCCGTGACCCACACTTGCTGGCACCCGCTACTATGCAAGTGCCGCTCGCCACTTGACATGCTGCGTCTGTCAATACTCGACAAAATGATGTCTCAAAGACCTGTCAACATTTCTGACTACCAAAGGCGCAGCTGTCAACACCCCCGCTCACTAACGTCGCTCTCAGTCTCTCTCTCTCTCTCTCTCTCTCTCTCTCTCTCTCTCTCTCTCTCTCTCTCTCTCTCTCTCTCTCTCTCTCTCTCTCTCTCTCTCTCTCTCTCTCTCTCTTTCATCCATTAGACCCGCACACACAGAAACGCGCACGCACGTACATACACATAAGCACACACATTTAAAGGACAAACAAAACACACAATACCAAACACCACTCTCTCTCTCTCTCTCTCACAAACACACACACACACACACACACACACACACACACACACACACACACACACACACACACACACACACACACACACACACACACAGAGAGAGAGAGAGAGAGAGAGAGAGAGAGAGAGAGAGAGAGAGAGAGAGAGAGAGAGAGAGAGAGAGAGAGAGAAAATAATAATAATAAAACAAATAAACAAAAATAAAATACCGACCCGAAGCGTCCCTCCGGCTGAACGATCCGACAACATGGAAGCCTTAGCGGCGCCCGGAATCTATTGCATTAGGCAGCCTAGAGAGGGCCTTGTGTCTACGCCGGACAATAGGCTCGGTCGGGGCCTTGTTTGGGCATCGGCAAGAAAATGAAGCTTTTTGGGTATTCGATAAAACCGAAGAAAAAAAAAACATTTCGGATGTAAGGTACACCTGTTCCGACGAAAATCAAAAACACAAATATAAGATAAAACTGTACCGACCCAAAATATTTCTAATACAAAAATAAGGCTGTTCCGACAAAATATATACATTTTTCTAACAGAAGACAAAGCTTTTCTGATAAATCATTTAGGACAGTCATTAGGGGGAAAAAAACTAATCTGTACGAATAGTACATGCAACTGTGCGAATAGCAAACACAGCTGTGCGAATAGTAAATACACTGCCCGAAAAGTTGACACATCTCTGGACATGTGCACACTGGGCATTGGCTGAGCAGGGCATTATTTGGGTTTTGGGAAGAAAATAAAGCTTTCTCAATGGATAATAAAGCTGTTCGGATACAAAGGAAAGCTGTAAGGAAAGCACCATACTCGGCATGGGTTAAGCAGAGTTGCACATGTTTTGAGAGCATATTGTATATCATAGTTAAGCTGTGATATTATCATCATCATAAATAGCTTATATACGCAGCCAAAAATACCTTACTCTCCTCCCT
>NC_091578.1:12258562-12261062 GCF_042767895.1 Penaeus vannamei | reverse complement strand
CAGGGACATCACACATCAAAGGCATCGACCTCAAAGGCGCCAGGGACATCACACATCAAAGGCATCGACCCCAAAGGCGCCAGGGACATCATCAAAGGCATCGACCCCAAAGGCGCCAGGGACATCACACATCAAAGGCATCGACCTCAAAGGCGCCAGGGACATCACACATCAAAGGCATCGACCTCAAAGGCGCCAGTGACATCACACATCAAAGGCATCGACCTCAAAGGAGCCAGGGACATCACACATCAAAGGCATCAACCCCAAAGGCGCCAGGGACATCACACATCAAAGGCATCGACCTCAAAGGCGCCAGGGACATCACACATCAAAGGCATCGACCCCAAAGGCGCCAGGGACATCACACATCAAAGGCATCGACCTCAAAGGCGCCAGGGACATCACACATCAAAGGCATCGACCCCAAAGGCGCCAGGGACATCACACATCAAAGGCATCGACCCCAAAGGCGCCAGGGACATCACACATCAAAGGCATCGACCTCAAAGGCGCCAGGGACATCACACATCAAAGGCATCGACCCCAAAGGCGCCAGGGACATCACACATCAAAGGCATCGACCCCAAAGGAGCCAGGGACATCACACATCAAAGGCATCGACCTCAAAGGCGCCAGGGACATCACACATCAAAGGCATCGACCCCAAAGGCGCCAGGGACATCACACATCAAAGGCATCGACCTCAAAGGCGCCAGGGACATCACACATCAAAGGCATCGACCTCAAAGGCGCCAGGGACATCACACATCAAAGGCATCGACCTCAAAGGCGCCAGGGACATCACACATCAAAGGCATCGACCTCAAAGGCGCCAGGGACATCAGACATCAATGGCATCAACACCGTTAAGGGACATCAACGGCGGTATCAAGGGCATTAATTCCGTTGCCATCATTCCATCACCGTCCGCCGGCCCGGCCCGTGTCGATCACTGTACCCATTAAACGCATTCTTACCTATGGGTCAGGATGGTAGAAGTGGGGCAAGTGGTGGAGGTGGAGGTTGAGGTGGCGACAATGATAACAATACGTGTCATTATACTTACATACAAATATATATGTAAAAGAGAGAAGGGAGGGAAGGCGAGAGGGAGAGAGGGAGGGAGGAAGGAAGAGAGGGTGGGAGGAAGGAACAGAGGGAGGGAGGAAGGAAGAGAGGGAGGAAGGAAGAGAGGGAGGGAGGAGGGAGGGAGGGAGGAGGGAGGGAGGGAGGGAGGAGGAGGGAGGGAGGGAGGAGGGAGGAGGGAGGGAGGGAGGAGAGGAGGGAGGAAGAGAGAGAGAAAGAGAGAGACAGAGAGAGAGAGAGAGAGAGAGAGAGAGAGAGAGAGAGAGAGAGAGAGAGAGAGAGAGAGAGAGAGAGAGAGAGAGAGAGAGAGAGAGAGAGAGAGAGAGGTCAAAGAGAAAGACAGAAAGAAACCAAAAAAGAAATAGAAAAACAGAATAGAAAGAAAGAAAGAAAAAATAAACGTGAGAGACCCAATGACAAGAAGACCTACCCCAAAAGCAGCATTTCCGAGGCTCTCTCTCTCCTCACGCCCACGCCCACGCCCACGACGCACAGGAGGAAAGCAAAGAGCAAACGGCACTCGACAGGGAGGAGCACCAAGATCGCTCCCTCGCCGCCGGAATCAGGGAGGATCAGAGGCGAGGGAGAAAAGGGAGTCGTTGGGGGAGGGGAGGTTGACAAAGGATAAGAGAGAGTGGAGGGAGTAAAAAAAAGGAGTAGGGCGAGGAGGAGGAGGAGGAGGAGGAGGAGGAGAAGGAGAGAGAGGAAGAAAAGGAGGAGGAGGGGGAGTGGAAAGAGAGATACAGAGAAAAGGACGAGGAGGAAGAGATGAGGGAGAGGAGGAAGGAGGATAAAAGGAAGGAAGAGTGGGAAGAAAGGGGGGGGTGAGACAGGATAAGGAGAAGTAGTGGTGGACGAGGAAGGGGGGAAAGGGTGAGAGGAGGCAGAGAAAGAGAGGAGAAGGGAGGGAGAGAGAGAGGAAAAGATAAAGAATGGGGAAGGAAGAGAAGGTTGAGTAAGAGAGGGCGGGGCAGGTAGAAGGAGAGAAGGAGGAGGATAAAGAAGGAAAGGAGGAGGAGGAGGAAATGGAGGAGGAGTAGGAGAAAGGAGAAAAAGGTGGGAAGAGGAGGAGGAAAAGCAGAAGTAAAGGGGGATAAGGAACGGGGAAAGAAAAACGAAGGGGGAGGAATGACAAACAGAGGAAATGTGACTAAGAGGTGAAAAGGAAAAGGAGTGAAGGTGGGCACGGCAAAGGAGATAAACAGGAGGGAGGAACGAAGAAAAAAGAAGAAAAATGAAAAGGACGACGAGAGGCGACGGCAACCACGACCACAATCTGAGTCACCAGAACCACCACCCACAGCCACTACCACGACGACCACCACCGCCACGACCACCACAGTCACACCACGACCACCAACCACAACCATCCTTGCCCCGTCACCCCCCCCCCCCCGTCGGACTCAAGGCT
>NC_091578.1:12243562-12246062 GCF_042767895.1 Penaeus vannamei | reverse complement strand
GAAGGAGAGAGAGAAAGAGAAAGAGAGAGAGAGAGAAGAGAGAAGAGAGAGAGAGAGAGAGAGAGAGAGAGAGAGAGAGAGAGAGAGAGAGAGAGAGAGAGAGAGAGAGAGAGAGAGAGAGAAGAAGAGAGAAGAAGAAAGAAAGAAAGAAAGAAAGAAAGAAAGAAAGAAAGAAAGAAAGAAAGAAAGAAAGAAAGAGAGAGAAAGAAAGAAAGAAAGAGAAAGAAAGAAAGAAAGAAAGAAAGAAAGAAAGAAAGAAAGAAAGAAAGAAAGAAAGAAAGAAAGAAAGAGAAAGAGAGAAAGAAAGAAAGAGAGAGAGATCATGAACCCTAACCCACATTCCCCAACACCCAACAACATCCGCCAACCCTAACCCCAACCCACCCCTTCAACCCGCCATCCACCCTGCAGCCAAAACCCACTCCTCCTCGACGACCCCGCCCACCCCCCGCTTCTCCTTCATCTCCCCCTTGAACCTATACTCAGCACCACTCGGCTTCAAACTCACGCCCATACACACACGCTATTTCTAATCTTCCTTTTTATTTTACTTTTCTTTCACCTCCTCCTCCTCCTATTCCTCCTCTTCCTTATTTTATTTTTCTTTCACCTCCTCCTCCTCCTCCTATTCCTCCTCTTCCTTTTTATTTTATTTTTCTTTCACCGCCTCCTCCTCTTCCTCCCCCCCCCTGCGACCTCCCCCTCCCGCATCCTTCCGTCCCAGAGGCGCGAGGGAGCCAAAGGAGCGAGGCCCCGCGCGTCCCACGACCACGCGAGCTGCAGTACTTCCTCCGGCGCGGGCGCGGGTGCGGCTGCGGGTGCGTGCGAAAAGGTTTAACGACGCATTCATCCCCGCCCGCGATGATGACCGCCTTTATCTTACCCTGCCCTGGTCACACTCGATGCCCTCACACACGCCCTCCTGCCCACCTACCTTTCCCGGCCGAGCTTCCAACGCCGCCCACACCAAGGTCTCCTTACCACGCGACGCCCGCGCACAAGAGCACGGGAGCGCAGCCGCGGAGCACAACGGGATGTACTACACTGGCGGCGGGACGCGAACGCCGTATCGACGCTATTATCCGCCATAAAAGGCAATTTAAAATCATAATGACATCCATGGCACCAGAGCAGCATCCAACCCACACAATTCGCGGCGTCGCTCAGGCACCCTCGATGTCGCTGCCACCCGTTCGCGCGTTGGCTGGAAGCCTTTGACGTAACAGCCTGCATTTTATTCTTATATCATTTTTTGTTTTACTTACAATGCTGACTATGTCACGCCGACACCCAACGACGCTGATTCACGAGGGTGCCAAGAAAATTTGTTTGAAATTCTAGATGTTTCTCCGTTGTCCCGTGCCGTCACTCACATCATCGAGCTATTTGACACTGGCAAGAGTATCCGACATTCTTCTCTCCCTTCCGGCCAAGACGTCAGCCGCTATGCCAGGGGGCGGCGCAGATGCCTTGACGGCGCCCGCACACAAAGGCAAATCACGTGACGGGCGTCTCGAAGTGACTACAGCGGTGCTCAACCATCGCTTTGACTCCCTCGGAGGAGCCAAAAAATGCTCCAACTTCGCCGGCGAACGAGGAAGGCATAATTGTGTTCTAAAAGGGATACAAAAATATTTGCCGCAAGTCTCGACTCTTCTAGAGTGGCGTCGCAAGCACAAGGTTCGCTAATAAAGGTTTTTATGCGGTCTGTCGAGGGCTTGTTTTGCTCTCACCGGCGACGCTGAAGTCGGGGTTACGAACGCTGGCATCTCCGCCGCTGCCAAACAACAGGCACTCCTTAAATGGCACATTAACAAGTGCCGTCTTCTCCACACGGCACATCAGGTCCCCGTCCAGGTTCTAATACTTGTATTTCTGAATAATTACCGGGTTGAGAGCAGATCATCGACCATACCACAAATACTTAAACATTCACGCATGCGCACAAATAAAAAAATACAACAGCCCAATATCACATTCACATACACACAAATCAAACAAATAGAAACACACACACACACACACACACACACACACACACACACACACACACAAACCCCACCACCGGTCATTAAACAGCGCATTTAGCATTACAGTACCGACCCACTCGCAGCGGCTTCCGGTGACAGCATACGAACAATGTGATAAAATGCATCACAACAACATTGTAAGCAGCTCCACACGCAAAGGGAGGGGGAGGGGAGAGGGGAGAAGGGCATAGAAGCGAGGGGATAGGAGATGGGAGAGAGGAGAGGGGAGGGGAGACGAGAAATGGGAGAGAGAAAAGGAGGGAAGGGAAAATGGGAGATTAAGGAGATAGTGGTGGAGGGGAGAATGGGTGGAAAGGAAGGGGAGATAAAAGGAGGAAAAGGGAAAGAGAAAGGCAGGAGGGAGGGAGAGGAAAGAGTAGGAGAGGAAAGAGAGGGAGAGGGAGGAGGAGGAGGAGGAGGGAGGAGAGAGAGAGAGAGAGAGACAGAGAAGGAGAGAGAGAGAGAGAGAG
>NC_091578.1:12233562-12236062 GCF_042767895.1 Penaeus vannamei | reverse complement strand
CTCTCTCACAACTTTTAGCCTTTCACTCCCCTCTCCCTCCACCCTCATTCCAGCTTCCTCCCTACTTTCCTCATCTTAACCTTACTCTCTTCCTTTTCCTCCTCTTCCACCCCCCTTCTCCCCCCTTCCTCTCCTCATCCACACTCCCCTCCTTCCATCACCTCTCATCCTCCTTCCCTCTCACCCACAACCCCTCCTTCCTCCCCCTTTCACCCACACTCCCTACCTTCTACCCCCTTTCACCCACACTAACCACCTTCCACCCCCTCCCACCCACACTCCCCTCCTTCCACCCCCTCTCACCCTCCTTCCCTCCCCCCATACTCCCTTTGCCTATAACAGCCTCCATAACGCCCAGACCTACCGCAATACCGAGTCGTGAAATTTAGACTTTTTCGAAGCAGTGCCATACTGTCACTGGGAAAGGGGGGGGGGCAGGGGACACCGGTGAGGAGAGAGGAAGAGAGGAAGGGGAGAGGGAGAGGGGCAGGGAGAAAGGACAGGGACAAGGGGAGAGGGGCAGGTAGAGGGGAGAGAGGCAGAGGGGAGAGGGACAAGAGACAGGTGTGGGGGTTTAGGGGACAAGGTGCAGAGAATGGGGTTGTAGGGTCTAGGTGGAAGGGGTGGGGCGTGAAAGGGAAGGCGAACAGGGGAAAGCAGAGGGTATGTGAGAGAGCAGGACACAGAAACGGGTGGGAGTAGCAGGCAAGGGGGTAGGGGCAAGGAAGAAAGGGAAAAGGGCCAGGGAACAGCTGACAGTGAGCAGGACAAGGGGCAGAGGGTAGGATGGGGAAATAAGTGAAGGGAAAGAAGGAGAAGGGAGGGGTGGGGAAAAAAAGAGTATGGGAGGGGAAAAGGGGAGGCTAGGGGAAGGGAAGGACGAGGCAGAAGGGAAAGGAAGGAAAAGAAACGGGAGGGAAAGAAAGGAAAAGGACGAGAAGAGAAGGGAAAGGAAGGGAGGGGAGAGGGGAAAGCGCACAAGAGGTAGGGGTGGGCAGCAAGGGACAGGGACAGGAGGAGGCGGGTAGGGGAGATGGGAGGAAGAAAGGGGTCCTCTGTTCCAGTTGGTGATGCTGCCATAGCCGAGAGCCGAATTTCCATATCAAACACGCACAGACACACAGACGAAGGGACGCACACACGCACGCATGCAAGCACGCACGCGCAAGGCCTCCCCGCCACGCTAAACCACTGGCTCCCTCTACCCCACCCCCCCTCTACTCCTCCTCTCCCACTCCCACCTCCCCTTCAATTGCTCCCCATCACAAGGTTTGAGTTTGCTCGCTTTCGCGCCAAATCCTGCTGCAATATCAATGCTACCCCTCTTCTCCCCCTGCCCCTCCCCCCCCTTCCCCTCCCTAGCCCCCTCCCCTTCCTCTCTCCTAGCTCCCTCCCCCTTCCCTCCCTCCTCTCTCCCCTCCCTATCCCTCCCCCTCCCTCCCCCTTCCCCTCCCTAACTGACCTCTCACTCTCACACCCTCCCCTACACTCCCCAGGCCTTAAGCCTCCCTGTCCCTCCCTCCTCCCTTCCCTCCCCTACCCCCTCCAACTCCACCTTCCTCTCGCGTCTCTCATCCACACAAGGACGACAGCTCACGGTCAACAGGACAATATGCTTCACATCCTGTAAATTGTTATGTCCCATCCTCGCCGGCAGAACTATATACACCACGGACACACCACCGCATGGCCCGGACAAAACAAACACTTTATCACACCACAAAGGGACACAAAAAGATGCCGCATAACGCCTGAAACAAAACAAATTTCTATCATACAACAAGAGGGGGGGAGGAGCAGAGATACCACATGGTGATGAGAGAGAGAGAGAGAGAGAGAGAGAGAGAGAGAGAGAGAGAGAGAGAGAGAGAGAGAGAGAGAGAGAGAGAGAGAGAGAGAGAGGGGGGCGGTGAAACGTTATGACAAAAAAAAGAAAAAAAGGAAAAAAGAAAAAATATATATATATATAACATCAGCGACAAAACAGATACCACATATCGTAAAACATACCACGATGACAGAGAAAAAGATACCACTTAATACCAAAAATAATCATAAAAAAAAAATCAATCAATCCATCAAAAATGCAGACCCCTCCCCTCCCCCCCGCAGCCGCACCTCCAAAAGGGAGTACCAAAGGGGTGAGGAGGGAACGGCCCTGTGCTACCACGCCCCCGACGCCCGCACAAGCACCGCGCATGCAAAGTCGCCCCAAAGCATCCGCCACTCGCGTTCGCACTCCACGGCCGGCAAAGCCAAGAATCAAGAATCGAAAGCACGTTAAAAAAATGATCACGAGTAAATATACAAAAAAATGGGAAAGAAAAAACGGAAAATTCGATAGAATGGGACACAGGACGCGTTGGGGGGGAAAAAAAAAGGTAAATAAGCAACTGACTAAATGCCTCAAAATTTGGCTTGGGTTTTCATCCCCTCCTCCTGCTCCACCTCTTCCTTCCCGCTCCCTCCCTGTTTCTCCCCTCTCTTCCCCCCTCTCATC
>NC_091578.1:12223562-12226062 GCF_042767895.1 Penaeus vannamei | reverse complement strand
ATTACTCTACTCTGACTCTCTCTCTCTCTCTCTCTCTCTCTCTCTCTCTCTCTCTCTCTCTCTCTCACACACACACACACACACACACACACACACATACTCTCTCACGCTCTCTCTCTCTCTATGTCTGTCTTCTACGTTCTTTATCATCCTCTTGTCCCTGAAAAAAATATCCGTTTTCCTTTGTCTCTTTATGACTCTCTTGAGCTGTTCTCTATCCCCTAGCTTGGCGTTCCATCCTTCCTCCATTCATTCTCTCCATCCTCTCTTCCATTATTTCTAGAAAGAGAAAAAGAGAGAAAGAGGAACAGAAATAAGAAAGAGAGAGAGAGAGAGAGAGAGAGAGAGAGAGAGAGAGAGAGAGAGAGAGAGAGAGAGAGAGAAAGAGAGAGTGAGGGAGAGTGAGAGAGAGTAAGAGAGTTAGAGAGAGTGAGAGAGTGAGAGAGTGAGAGAGAGAGAGAGAGAGAGAGAGAGAGAGAGAGAGAGAGAGAGAGAGAGAGAGAGAGAGAGAGAGAGAGAGAGAGAGAGAGAGAGAGAGAGAGAGAGAGAAAGAGAGAGAGAGAGACAGAGAGAGAACGGAGAGAGAGAGAAAAGAAAGAGAAGAGACTGAACGTGCAGACAGAATGACTGAATGAAGAAACAGAGAGCAAGAGAGACCGAGAGAAAGGCAGAACAGACGGAAACCCAGAGAGAAAGAAGAAAGCAAGAGAGGTGCCAATAGCAGGTGGGAGGGATGGGGAGGAAGGAGGAGGGGAAAGCAGTGTGAGGAAGAGAAGAGAGGAGGAAGGAGAAACTGAAGTGTAATTTGGGTAAAAAAGTGTGGTAGATGGTGGGAAGAGTAGACAGCTTTATGGGGGAGTGAGAGCTGTGGGTCTGGTGTGCGAGGAGGAGGGAGGAGGGAGGAGAAGAGAGGAGGAGGAAGCGGAGGAGGGAGGAGAGGAGGAGGAGGAGGAGGAGGAGGAGGAGGAACAGGAGGAGGAACAGGAGGAAGAGCAGGGCAGGGGTGAGAGCGACGAAGGCAGGCAGAGGGAAGGAAGGACGGACAGAAGGGTGAGAGGGCCGATGGATGGATATGAATGGATGGTGAAGATAGATGGATGAAACGGTTGACAGATGGGTGGGTGGGTAGTTGGGTAGTTGGGTAGGTGGGTAGGTGGATAAATGGATAAGTGGATGGATGGATGAAAGGATGGCAGGATGGATGGACGAATTGGTTGAGAGATGGGTGGGCGGATGGACTGACGGATAAAATGACAAACTGATAGAAAGTGAAAGTTACAAAAAAGAGAGGAGCAAGGAGAGAAACAAAACGAGAAAAGAAGAGAGAGAGAGAGACGAAGGATAGAAAATGAAAGGCAATGGAGTATAGAGTGGACATTAAAAAAATATTAGTAAAAATATTAGGGAAACGTGTAGTAGCCCATGTCGATGTGACTGTATGTGTGAGTGCACGCGTGTGTATACAAACGTGTGCGTGCATATGGTCGTACAAGCTTGCCAATACGCACACATCACATGCAAACGGATCTTGCAACAAATCCCCTTAGGGCGAGTAGCATCTTCGCTACCTTTCAGCTCCCGCCCCCTTCCTCTCCCCTCCCCACCCCCCTTCCCCCTCGCTTTAATCTAAATACCTGAGAGGCCGTAATCTTTTATAAGTGGTGCCATGCCAAGCTTCACACATTCCCCGCACTACCTCTCTTACCTTACGCCTCGCCCCTTAACCATTCACCCTTTCCCGTTTTTAATTCTCCCCTTCCTCCCCTTCCCTGCTTCCTCCTTTCCCGATTCACCCTTTCCCGTTTTTAATTCCCGCCTTTCTCCCCTTCCCTGCTTCCTCCTTTCCCTTTGCACCTCCCCCTCTCCCCCTTTCCCCCTTCTCCATTCACCCTTTTCCCCCTGTCCCTCGTTCCGGCCTTTCCGCATTTATCCCTTCCTCCTCCTCTCTCCACCTTTCCCCCTTCCCTGCTCCCTTCTTCCCCATTTATCTTTCCCCCTTCTTTTTCCTTTTTCCCTTTCCCATTGCCATTTCTTCCCTCCCCATTCACACACTTACCCTTCATCTATGCACCTCCCCTTCCCCTCTTACCCTTATCCTTCCTCCCTTCCTCACCCCCCCCATTCCCCATTCATCCTAACTCTTACCCCTTCTCCCCTTTCCTCATCCTTACCCTAAACCCCCCCGCCCCCTACCCCCCGCCGCCCCAGACTCCGAGACGAGAAAAAAGAGAGAAAAAAGAAAAAAAAACATGAGCATCTCTTTACGTCCGTCAGTATCCACTAGCCAAATTATCAACGTGATCATTCGCATAGACGTATGAGGGCGGTATGAGGGGAGTATGAGGGGGATGGGTGGGAGGGAGGGGTGCAGGAGGGGAGGGGTTGGGTGGGTAGTGCATGGGGAGGAGGGGAGGAGGGGAGGTGAGGAGGAGGGAGGGAGAGGGAGAGGAAGGGTTGAGCGGAGAAGAGGAGGAGGAGGAGGTGGGGGAGTAGGCCGGTA
>NC_091578.1:12216062-12218562 GCF_042767895.1 Penaeus vannamei | reverse complement strand
AAGGAAAGGAAGAGGGAAAGGAGGATAATGATAATGATGATGATATTAATATTAATACAATAATAATGATGATGATACCAATACAAACAATTCAAAAAAATATCGATAACAAATTACCATAATGACAATGATTAACGACAATAATGACACCACCAACACCATAAACAAAGACAAAAAAAAAAAAAAAAAAACTCGATATATGGCGTCGTTCGTACCACACATGCAACAGAGGTAACACCTGCACAAGCACCGACGCAACTAAATCAACCGCCCCTGACATCAGAGCCGTTTCTGAATCTAATCATACCGGGAGAGCATCAACTGCCCGATATCCGAAACGCAAAAAAGCAATGGAATAGATGTTCCTATAAACATATGAATAAAAAATACGCCAAAAAACGAAAGGAAAAAATATATATATAATAAAAATAATAAACAAAATATATACATATATCAACATATTAATAAGTAAGGCAAAAAACGCAAACATATGGATAATAAGTATAACAACACAAAATACATCCGATCAAAACACACAATAAAGTCCAGTCAACAAAAAACTAACGAGACCGAAGAATATGAAGGAGAACCGACGCGACCGATTTGTTCTCTGGGCCAAACCGACTTCTCTTCGCGTGATTCACCGCGAGCGCATCACTATCCCTGTCGATGCTGTAGTATAGGTAGTAATTGTAGTAGTACATTTTGTTTTAGGAGGAGTTGTAATAGTAGTAATAGTAGGAGTGGTACTAGTAGCAATTGTAGTAATATGGTAATATCAGTAGTGGTAGTAACAGTAGCACCTACAGTAGTAGTAGCAGCAGTACTTGAGTAGCAGCATTAGTCGTAGTAGAAGCAGCAGTAATAATAATAATAGTAGTAGTAGTAGTAGTAGTAGTAGTAGTAGTAGTAGTAGTAGTAGTAGTAGTAGTAGTAGTAGTAGTAGTAGTAGTAGTAGTAGTAGCAGTAGTAGTAGCAGTAGTAGCAGCAGTAGTAGCAGCAGCAGCAGCAGCAGTAGCAGCAGCAGCAGTATGAGCGTCGGCAGCAGCAGTAGGAGCGGCAGCAGCAGCAGTAGGAGCGGCAGCAGCAGCAGTAGGAGCGGCAGCAGCAGCAGTAGGAGCGGCGGCAGCAGCAGCAGCAGTAGCAGCAGCAGAACCAAATAGCAGTAGTAGCAGTAACAGTAGTAGTGGTGATAGTGATGATAATTAAAGGTATAATAAAAAAAAAATGGCACAGCTAAACAGCAGCAGCGGCTGCAATAGTAGTAGTCGCAGCAGCACGGACACCAATAGCAGCAGTAATGACACGAACACTAGCAATTGCAGTAAGGATGCTAATAGCAGCCGTAGTGACAACAACACCAGCAGCACCAGAAACAGGAAGAATATCTGCAGTAATAGTAATAACACTAGTAGCAGCAGTGAGGACACCCGCAGTAGCAGCTGTAGTAATAACACCAGCAATAGCAACGGCAGCAGCAGTAGGAACACCAGCAGTAGCAGCTCTAGTAGCAGCAGCAGGAGTATCAACAGAATTACAACTACAGTGACAATGCTGTCCCTACTATTCCTACTAGCAGTCATAATAGTAGCAACACTAACAATAATAATAATAAAAGTCGAGATTTGCGTACAACCGCGGTTCAATGAGTACGTGCAGCGCGAAATAAAAAGTAATACGCAAGTTCTACCTTAAGTGATAAATGGTGGCGTGGGTAGGGCTATAACGGGAAAATTGGAGGCTATTTATTAGAAAAAAGTATTAGTAACAGAATAAGTACAAGATGAAGACGAAAAAGCAATAGCAGTAGTAGAGGTCGTTTTAGTAGTGGCAGTTACCGCAGCAGTAGCCGTAGTAGTAATAGTAATGATAGTAGTACTAGTAGTAGTAGCAGCAGTGATAGTAGTAGTAGTAGTAGTAGTAGTAGTAGTAGTAGTAGTAGTAGTAGTAGTAGTAGTAGTAGCAGTAGTAATAGTAATTATAATAGTAGAAGTAGTAGTAGTAGTAGCAGTAGTAGTAATAGTAGTAGTCGTAGTAGTAATAGCAATAGTAGTCGTGGCAGCAGCAGTAATAGTAGTAGTACTACTACTAATAATAGTAATAGTAATAGTAATAGTAGCAGCAGCAGTAGCAGTAGCAGTAGCAGTAGCAGTAGCAGCAGCAGGAGTAGTAGTAGTAGTAGTAGTAGTAGTAGTAGTAGTAGTAGTAGTAGTAGTAGTAGTAGTAGTAGTAGCAGTAGTAGTAGTAGTAGCAGTAGTAGCAGTAGTAGCAGTAGTAGTAGTAGTAGTAGTAGTAGCAGCAGCAGCAGCAGCAGCAGTAGTAGTAGCAGTGGAATAATAGTAATAGTAATAGTAGTAGTAGCAGCAGCAGCAGCAGCAGCAACAGCAGCAGCAGTAGTAGTAGTAGGAGGAGGAGGAGTAGCAGTAGTAGTAGTAGCAGTGGTAGTAGCAGTGGCAGTAGTAGTGGCAGCAGCAGTGGCAGCAGCAGTGACAGCAGCATG
>NC_091578.1:12193562-12211062 GCF_042767895.1 Penaeus vannamei | reverse complement strand
ACACACACACACACACACACACACACACACACACACACACACACACACACACACACACACACACACACACACACACACTTTTTAAAAATCACTTTTACAAACAATCGGTCTGCTGACTGTGAAGAACGCGGGTGTGATTTTAATTATGTAGAATAACAAATGCCGAATGCCTTGGACAAGGGAAGGTAAGGGGATACCGTCAATTCTAATGGCCGGGTGCCATGAACTTGATAGTCGCTTCCCAGTGCGGACAGAAAAAGGATCATTCTATTGATAAGAGAACAAGGCACTTTTTCAGCGTGGAATACTTCGTAGTTCGTCGGCTACGTGTCTTGAAAAACGAGGTTACTGATAAGGTTAGACTAGAGGGGGTGAAGGCAGGGGGCGGGGGGTGCCTGTGGAAGGAGAGAAGGGGTCAGAGTGGGAGGGTGCCGGGAAGAGGAAGAGAGGAAGAGACAGGAGAGAGAAGAGAGGGATAGAAGCAGAGGAGGGAGGGGAGGAGGAGGGAAAGGGGAAGAGGAAGGGGCTGAGGGGAGGGGGAAGGGGAAGGGGAATGGGAAAGGGAAGAAGGGAGGGATAAGAAAATGAGAAGGAGAAGAAGGAGAAGAGAAAAGAAGAGAAGAGACGAAGAGACGAGGACAGAGAGAGAGAGAGGGACAGAGACGAGAGAGAGAGAGAGAGAGAGAGAGAGAGAGAGAGAGAGAGAGAGAGAGAGAGAGAGAGAGAGAGAATGTGCCTTACTACTACAATAGTAAGAGAGGAGGAGGAGGAGGAGGAGGAGGAGGAGGAGGAGGAGGAGGAGGAGGAGGAGGAGGAGGAGGAGGAGGAGGGAGAGGGTGAGGGAGAAGGAAAGAGGGCCGAGAGGGACAGGGACAGGGTGAGAGCTAAGAAGAGAGTGATAGACAGAAAATGTCATTTCGTGGTAGAGGCCCAGAGAGTAGGGTAAGGTTATTCCAGAAGGGAAAATCGGGGAGCCTTCGAGGAAGACACAGGCTCGCAGTACGACTTGGGCACAGTGCACATGAGCGAGCGAGCGAGAGCTGGAGGAGGAGCACAACATGTGGCGGAGGCGAAGGTAGAGACATCACAGCCTACACTTCCTTACATGGGTCATACGAGCGCGTTCCATTGTAGAGGTCAAGAGTAAAAAGCCTCTCTTTGTTAGGGGCGAAGTGTGGCGGAGGCTAGCATTGCAGGCTAAATTATCCCTTGGGCGGTCTGCACCAAAGGTCAAGGTCGCCTCTCCTCCTTGTGTCGCAGGCCTGGAAAGGAGCCTGGCCAGGGACACTCTACACACGGCACTGAAGGAACCTACCTGGTCAGGAGGGCGGCAGGGGCTCCCTTTCGCTGCCGCCGCTGCCGCTGCTGTTACGGCTGCCGCTGGCTTTCGGAGCCGCAGATGGAGCCTTGTGGTGGAGGTGGAGGTGGTGAGGAGGGGCAGAGGGAGGGGTGCAGTGAAGGTGGCGGCGGCGATGATTCAGGTAACTGTGATGAAGATGAAGGAGGAGGAGGTGGTGGTGGTGGCGGTGGGGCCTCGGAGTGGTGGTGCAGCGCCGCCTGTGCTGCCCCGCCACTGCCACTCCCGCCGGGTTACTACTACTCACACCACCACCACCCTCCTGCTCCGCCGCCCGCTGTCCGCCCCCTCCACTCCCCGCCCACCCCCACTTACACACACACACACACATACAAACGCACACGTACAACCACCAGCGCCACATAACACCTCGCTCTTCGCATGCAATCCTTACCCGGGCGTCGTTACCCAACAAATCCTCGGCATAAGAAGCGGCGCAACGAACGAGATTCCATTCTTGGGCAGTAAATAAGAGTGTGTGTAAAGCGATATATCGGCGTGGGTTTAGAGTAGCGGTTCCCCCCGGGCGCATGCTCGTCCCCGCCGCGAGCCAACCAGCCTCTCATTGACACAGCCGAGGCCGATCTGAGCGAAACGTTCCCACACGCAGCGCTCGGCCTGCGCGCCCGCCGCCGTGCCGCTGCGTACGAAGCATTGTGGCACGCTGCGGGGGCCGGAGGAGAGCGCCCAAAAAACAGAGCAACGTAAAGTGGCCGAGATGAGTTGGCTGGGGATGGTAAGGTCGAGTGCAGCACTGTCTGCCAAGCGGGTATGACCCCTGTGGACGCTGAGGCAGGCCACACGCTCTACTAAGGGCCACAGGTACGGCGGCACGGATCGGGATTCCACCCTTATCGACCTCCTGGCAGGCGATCAATAGCGTAGCCTGGAGAGTATGAATGTTGTACTCTAAACTTACTACGTCCCCCCCGCTCTCTCTCTGTCCCCCCAACTCCACATCCTCCCCCCTTCCCCCACACGCCCTTCCCCCACGCGCAGGAGGAGAAGGAGTAGGAAGAAGAGGTGGAGGGGAAGGGGAAGAGGGGAGGAAGGAAGAGGGAAGAGGAAGAGGGGGAGGATGAAGATGGGGGAGGATAAAGAGGGGAGGTGGACGAGGGGATTGAGGATGAGGGGGGATTGGGGGAGAGAAGAAGAAGGTGAGAAGAAGGAAAGGGAAGAGGAGGAGGAGGAGGAGGAGGAGGAGAAGGAAGAGGAGGAAGAAGAAAAGGAGAAGAAAAAAGAAAAAAAGGAGGAGGAGGTAGAGGAGAAGGCCTGGGAAGGAGGTGCGGCAGAGGCCTCTAGGGGCACCGCACCCAGCCTCGCCCCCCTCCACAATGTCTTCAACACCGCGTACAGCGGCCCAGGTCCCCTGATTCAGCCACTCCCTGCACACACCTGCATGTACGTGCACACATTCAATATTACGCACATGAACACACACACACACATATCCACACTCACGCACACACACACACACACACACACACACACACACACACACACACACACACACACACACACACAAACAAACACATACGCTGAATGAAAGCCAAATAAAAAAGAGTTACTCCCGATAGACCCACATCCGCCTCCCTCTGGATAATTCCGCCTTTCGGGCATTCCTTTGTCACAGCCTCGACCCCCCCCCCAGTCAACCCCCTTCTTGCGTTACGTAACCCCCTCTCCTCCCCCTAACCCCGACACACAAAGACATACACCCGAATCATTTATTTAGACCTAAAGTAATGGATATACGACCCCCCCCCCACACACACACCCTGTCTGTTCTTAATCGACTTCAGACCTACCAACCCCTCTCTCTCTCTCTCTCTCTCTCTCTCTCTCTCTCTCTCTCTCTCTCTCTCTCTCTCTCTCTCTCTCTATCTCTCTCTCTCTCTCTCTCTCTCTCTCTCTCTCTCCCCCTTACCCATCCCCGAATCTCAACCTTTCCCTCTCACCCCCTCTCCTTCGCCTTACCTTCTCACACCCTCTCTTTCTCTTTTTACCTTCCAACACTCTATTCCTCGTTTTTCCTTCTCTCCATTTCATACCTTCCTAGCCTCCTCCTTCTCAAACCATCTCCCTCCCCCTCTCCTCCTCATTTCCTCTCCCTCTCCCTCTTACTCTCATTCCCTCCCCCTCTCCTCATTTCCTCTTTCCCTCTCCCTCTTCCTCCTCATTCCTTCTTTCTCTTCCTCCTCATTCCTTCTCTCTCTCCTCCTAATTCCCTCTCCCTCTTCTTCCTCATTCCCTCTAACTCTTCTTCCTCATTCCCTCTCCCTCTCCCTCCTCATTCCATCTCCTTCTCCTCCTCATTCCCTCTTCCTCTCCTTCCTCATTAACTCTCCCTCTCCTCCTCATTCCCTCTCCCTCTCCTCCTCATTCCTCTCCTCTCCTCCTCATTTCCCTCTCCCTCTCCTCCTCATTACCTCCCCCTCCTCATCCCCTTCTCTATACTTTATGTTACAACCACCACGCCCCCCTCCTCCTATCCGTTCACCCCCTCCCTACCGTTACTACTACCGTCGATAGCAAATTTTCACCGCCTCCCCCCCACGCACACATGTCGTCATTGCCTATTTTCAATTCTTGATCTTTGTCTATTCATCTTCTACTTCTACTACTTCTTTCTTCCCTTATTTTTCTTTTATTTTATCTTCCCTCTTTTCTCTCTTAGTTTATATTTTCCTCTTTCTTCCTTCTTTTATCTATTTATTTACTCTTTCTAATCTTCACTCTTTCTTTCATTTTTGTCTTATTCTTCCTTACTTCCTTCCTCCTTTTTTCGCGCGTATCACCACTTGTTGTCAAGGTAAACTCACTTACCTGTCACCCATTGAGTCGTGTTGTCAAGCAGGCCCGCCCGCCGCCACGCACATTCTCTTTTACCGATCTCCCTTTTGTACTGCCGCCCACACGCCCCTTTCCAGGTCGAACACGCCCGATCGCCAGCCCGCCCGCCCGGCTCGGAGCCTCTCTTACCCCATGAGAATGTGTTATATCAGGTGAAAGGAGGGAGAGGGAGAGAGAGAGAGAGGGAGAGGAGAGAGTGAGAGAGTGAGAGAGAGGAGGGAGGGGGAGGGGGAGGGGAGGGAGGGAGAGAGAGAGAGGGAGAGAGAGAGAGAGAGAGAGGAGAGAGAGAGAGAGAGAGAGAGAGAGAGAGAGAGAGAGAGAGAGAGAGAGAGAGAGAGAGAGAGAGAGAGAGAGAGAGAGAGAGAGAGAGAGAGAGAGAGAGAGAGAGAGAGAGAGAGAGAGAGAAAGGGAGAGGGAAAGGAAAGAGTGAGAAAAGAATCATAATTTAATACACACACGTGCACACACACACACACACACACACACACACACACACACACACACACACACATACACACACACACACACACACACACACACGAGCGCGGGATAAAGACAGACAGACAGACACCGAGAGACCTCCCCCACACACCCGAATGCCTTGCTGTTCCCCATCCAACGAAGCAAAAATCTAACCGACTTATCCTCGGTATCGAATGCCTACAAGTGTTGTTTTTTTAAATGACCACATCCCGTGCACTGCAACGCTTCTCGAAACGAATGCACCTTGCAACATGACACACTCTGGCCTCGCGCACTCTGACGCACTTCCTCGAAACGAAAACAACAACAACAACAACAACAACAATAACTAAGACATAGAAACAGACGGTTAAACATTAAAAAAAAAGAAGCAAACCCAAACAAGACTTGACAAAGTAGGCCTATACCTTACGGACGAAACAAAAACTACGACTTCTACGCTAATGCTATTTAAAAAATCACACCTCGTAGTACGACCCTGGCGCGGGGGTGAGTTCGTAGTATTACTCGCATGCATACTGTAAACATGACCCTTCTGAGGTCATTTGATTTAATTGGCTACATAAAGTCTTGCATTCGCAGCTGAATAATCTCACTCTCACGCACAAACGTACATTTATACATTCATACATAAATAAATATATACATACATACATGAACAGGTGTATATATATATACATATATACATAAATCATACATACATACGTACATAACATACAAACACACACAAACAAACAAACACAAACACACACAGACACACACACAAACGAAAAAATACAATTACCGTACTACAGACCGCTAAATAGAAAATAACAACCCTGACTTTTAAAACGGATACACTGTCGTCCAACAAACGACAATACCCTTTCGCCTCCCTCCCCCCCTCTCCCCTGCCAAAATAACAACATAACCAACAGAGAAAAAAATTAAATTAAACACACACAAAAACAACAACAACAACAAAACACACACACCCAACCACTCTCCCGTAAACGGCGCCATCCCTCTTCCATAAGCTACAATAACCGGCACTCGTATTAAACCATCCCCGCGGCGTGCTTTGGTCTCGTAAAATAACACCTGAACCCAATGAATACACCGCCCCTTGTCCCGCAGATTCCATTACCCTCGCGAAATACAGCATTACAACACCATCACGATTCCATAAACCCGCGACAACCCAACTCTTCTATGGACCGCAGCGGCGTCGCCCTTTAAAACCGGCGGCCCTCGGGTGTCCCATACAGCAGCTCCCCGTTCGGTCTCGTGCACCGCCACTCGTAAAATCAAATTGTCACTGCCGCTCCTTCGAAACGACATTATATCTTGCCTTCCCCCTCCCTCCCTCCCCCTCTCCCCTCCCTCTCCCCTTCCTCTCCCTCTCCCCTTCTCTCCCCTTCCCTCCCCCTCCCTCAATCCCTCCCCCCAACCGAAAATAAACCACGAGCCTCCTCCATCGCCGAGTATTACATCGTAACTATCTTTACATCATGGAAAAGGACACAGGAAGAGAGAGGAGGAGGAGGAGGAGGAGGAGGAGGAGGAAGAGAAAGGAGGAGGAGGAGGAGGAGGGGGAGAAAAGAGGAGGAAAAAGGAAAAGGAGGAGGAGGAGGAGGAGGAGGAGGGGGAGAAAAGAGGAGGAGGAAAAAGGAAAAGCAGGAGGAGAACGGAGAAAGAGGAGGCGAAAGGAGGAGGGGGAGGAAGAGGAGGAGGGGGAGAAGAAGGAAGAGAATACAAGAAAGGGAAGAATGGGAATGAGAATAAAAAAACGAGGAGAAGCAAAAGGAGACGGAGACGGAGGAGGAGAAGAAAAAAAGGAACATAATCTGAACATGCCTACGCCGGTCTTCCCATACGCTTAAACACTACCCTGGATAAGTGCAGTCCAGTCACTGCAAAAAGCACAAAGCACAGTCGAGTTAAACCGAACTGAGCAATGCATCCCCTGCCTGCTAATTACACAGCTGACTTACGCTAAAAAGAATATACTGTATGACTGTATATACTATGCGCAGCGGATGAGGATGAGGAATAAGATGATGAGGATGATAAGGAGGAGAAGGAGGAAGGTGGTAAGAAAAAATTAAGGAAAAGGAGGAAGGGAGAGGGGATGCGCAAGAGGAAAAGGAAATGGAAGAGAAGGAGGAGGAAGAAGGGGAAGAGCAGGAGAAGGAGGAGGAGGAGGAAAGGTTCAAGGCAGAGGAAGAGGAGGAGGAGGAGGAAAAGAATAAGAAATAATATTATATAAATAATAATAATATAATAATAATAATAATAATAATAATAATAATAATAATAATAATAACAATAATAATAATAATGAGGAGGAGGACGAGGACAAGGAGAAGGAGAAAGGGGAGGAGACGGAGAAGGGAGAGGAAAAGGAGGAGGAGAAGCAAAAGGAGGAGAAGAAGAAGGAAAATGAGAAGTAAATGGAAAATGAGAAGTAAAAGGAAAAGGAGGAGCAAAAGGAAAAGGAGGCGAAGGAGGAGGAGGAGGAGGAGGAGGTCATACTGCCCTGAATTACCTTCCAAACGGGACTATTAAGAAAGACACGGGAGCGAGAGCTCTCTGGCAAAGGTCATCATCTCACGTAATGAGATTGGAAAGATTTAGGGAGAAGAATTTTCTCTCTTTCTACTCTGCCCTCTCTATTTCTCTTTAATCTCTCTCTCTCTCTCTCTCTCTCTCTCTCTCTCTCTCTCTCTCTCTCTCTCTCTCTCTCTCTCTCTCTCTCTCTTATTTTTTCCGTTTCTCTAAAACATGTAGGGGGATGGAGAGTAAGAGAGAGTAGTAGCAGAGACAGTAGTAGTAGTAGTAGTAGTAGTAGCAGTAGTAGTGATTGGAATACTAATAGGAATAGAAATAGTAGCAAAAGAAATAGCAATGGTAGTAATAGTACCAATAGTAATAGTAATAGTAGTAGTAGTAATAAAAGTAATCAGTAGTAGTAATAGTAGCAGTAGTAGTAGCAGTAGTAGTAGTAGTAGTAGTAGTAGTAGTAGTAGTAGTAGTAGTAGTAGTAGTAGTAGTAGTAGTAGTAGTAATAATAATAATAATAATAATAATAATAATAATAATATTAGTAATAATAATAATAGTAGTAGTAGTAATAGTAGTAGTAGTAGTGCTGGTGGCAGTGGTGGTGGTGGTGGTAGTAGTAATAGCAGTGGTAATAGTAATAGTAGTAGTAGTAGCAGGAGGAGGAGGAGTAATAGTAAGGGTAGTAATAGGAGGAGGAGGAGTAATAGTAAGGGTAGTAATAGTAGTAGTAGTAGTAGTAGTAGTAGTAGTAGTAGTAGTAGTAGTAGTAGTAGTAGTAGTAGTAGTAGTAGTAGTGCCAGTGGCAGTGATGGTGGTGGTCGTGTTAATAGTAGTAGGAATAGTAATAATAATAATAATAGTAGTAGTAGTAGTAGTAGTAGTAGTAGTAGTAGTAGTAGTAGTAGTAGTAGTAGTAGTAGTGGTGGTGGTGGTGGTGGTGGTGGTAGTAGGAGTAGTGGTAGTAATAGTCGTAGTAATAGTAATAGTAATAGAAGCAGTAGCAGCAGCAGCAGCAGCAGCAGCAGCAGCAGCAGCAGTAGTAGTAGTACTCGTATTAGTAGTAGTAGTAGTGGTAGTAGTAATAGTAATAGTAGTAGCCGTAGTAGTATTAGAAGTGGTAGTAGTAGTAGTAGTAGTAGTAGTAGTAGTAGTAGTAGTAGTAGTAGTAGTAGTAGTAGTAGTAGTAGTAGTAGTAGTAGTAGTAGTAGTAGTAGTTGTGCTTGTATTAACAGAAGTAATTCAGTAGCATTACAGTAGTAGTAAAATAGTAGTATTGGAATAGCAATGCAACTATGATATAGCAATACCTGCAGCTGTAGAGCAGGAGCAGCAGCAGTAGCAGGGTAAGGATGAGGATGAGGAGAGTGGGGAAGGAATATATGAAGCAGGAAGAGAAGAGCAAGGACGAATAGGAGGATTGGGAAGAGAAGAACGAGAAGGAGGAGGGCAAGAGAAGGCAAAGGAAAAAAAGTCTAAAAGAAAGCTTAAAGGAAAAACAAAAACAAAATAAAGAAGAATAAAAATAGAGAGAAAGAACCGAGAGCCGCGAGGAAAGGATTATTATTATTTTTTTTTTTTTGCAAAAAATGAAAAAAGAAAAAACGGAAGGAAGAGGAGCAGAAGAGCAGAGAAGAAAGGGAGGAGAGGAGGAGGAGAGCAGAAGGAGAGGAGGAGAAGAGGAGGAGAGCAGAAGGAGAGGAGGAGAGGAGGAGGAAGCTAGGGCGGGCGCGGGGTCACCGAGAACGGCAAGCAAATTCGTGCTTCACTGGCCGACAGAGAGAGAACCCCCGCCGTAACGACCGCGAGCCCCGACGACGAGGACGAGGACGAGGACGAGGACGACGGCGACTAGAGAGCGATCTGCCATCCTGTTTACGCCGCCACTCCTCTTTTATTTTGGCTGTTCCTCCTCCTCTTCCTCTTCCTTCTTTCCTCTTTCTTCCTTTTTTTCTTTTCGTTCCTCTTTCTTTTCGCCGCTCCTCCTGCTTCCTCTTTCTTTTCTCTTTTGCTTTATTTCCGACTCTACTTTGATATAGGTTTGATTCGAGTGGGGATGCGATGATCGGGAAAAGGCAGGAGGTAGGGAAAGGAATGGAGGAGGAGGAGGAGGAAGCGAAAGAGGAGGAAGAAGGGAAGGAAAAGAAGGAGGTGGAGGAGAGGGTTGAAGGGAAGGAAAAGGAGGAGGAGGAGGAGGAGGAGGAGGAGGAGGAGGAGGAGGAGGAGGAGGAGGAGGAGGAAGGGAAGGAAAAGGAGGAGAAGGAAGGGAAGGAAAAGGAGGAGGAGGAAGGGAAGGAAAGGGAGGAGGAGGAGGAAGGGAAGGAAAGGGAGGAGGAGGAGAAGGGAAGGAAAAACGAGGAGGACGCGGAGGAAGGGAAGGAAAAGGAGGAGGAGGAAGGGAAGAAAAAGGAGGGGGAAGGGAAGGAAAAGGACGAGGAAGGGAAGGAGGACGAGCAGGAGGAAGGGAAGAAGGAGGAGCAAGGGGAGGAGGAGGGGAAGGAGAAGAAGGAGGAGGAGGAGAAGGAGGAGAGGGGGGGGAGGAGGGAGGAGAAGGGGAGGAGGAGGAGGAGGAGGGGGAGGAGGAGAGGGGGAGGAGGAGGAGGAGGAGGAGAGGGAGGAGGAGGAGGAGGAGGAGGAGAGGGAGGAGGCGGGGAGGGAGAGGGGAGGTAGAGAGGAGAGGGAGGTAGAGAGTGGGAGGACAGGGTCCAAGAGGGGAGGGTGAGGAGGAGAGGGGAAAGGGAGAGGGGTAGCGAGAGGGAAAAGAGAGAAGAGAGCAGAGGAGAGAAGGGGAGAGAGGATCGGAGGACAGGGCCAGTGAGGGGCATGGGAGGAGAGGGGAGGGAAGGGGAGGGGGGAGAGGGGAAGAGAGGCGAGGGAGAGGGGGAAGACGGCATGGGAGAAGAGGGGAAGAGAGGAGAGGGGAGGGGAGGGGTGGAGAGGGGGCAGACGGCATGGGAGGAAAGGGGAGGGAGAGGAGGGGAGGAAAGGGGATGGGAGGGGAGGACATGGGGGGGAAGGTCCGAGTAAAGAGTGGGGAAAACGGACCTAGATGGGAGGGACAAGGAGAGATGAGGATTGGGACAGTGAGGCAAAGGAAGGGGCATTGTGAGTGAATGCCGGATGAGAGAGAATTGGGAAAGAAAGAGAGGGGGGGAGGGAAGGAGGAAGGGGGAGATAGGAGGGAGGGAGGGAGGGGGAGGGAAAGGGAGAGAGAGGGAGAAAGAGGGAGGAAGGGAGAGGAGAGAGGGAGGGGGAGAGGGGGAGAGAGGGAGAGAGGGAGAGAGGGAGAGAGAGAGAGGTAGGGAGGGAGGGAGAGAGCGAGCGAGCGAGAGAGAGGAAGAGAGGGAGAGAAGGAGAGCGGGAGAGAGAGAGAGAGGGGGGAGGGAAAGAGAGAGAGAGAGAGAGAGAGAGAGAGAGAGAGAGAGAGAGAGAGAGAGAGAGAGAGAGAGAGAGAGAGAGAGAGAGAGAGAGAGAGAGAGAGAGGAAACGAGAGGAGAGAAGAATAAAGAAAACAGAAGAAAAGAGAAAAAAAGGGGAAGTGGGAGGGGGGAGGAGAAGGTAGGGGGGGAGGAAGACGGGGGAGGGGGGAGGAAGACGGGGGGGAGGAGGAAGACGGGAGAGGGGGGAGGAAGACGGGAGAGGGGGGAGGAAGACGGGAGAGGGGGAGGAAGGGAGGAAGAGAGAGAGAGAGAGAGAGAGAGAGAGAGAGAGAGAGAGAGAGAGAGAGAGAGAGAGAGAGAGAGAGAGAGAGAGAGAGAGAGAGAGAGAGAGAGAGAGAGAGAGAGAGAGAGAGAGACTGTAAGAAACAAAAGATACAACAGTTTTACAAAAAAAAAAAAAAAAAAAGGAGATTGATAAATATAAGGATGGGAAGAGATCAGATATTTTCGAAAAACTAAAAATTGACAAGGAGGAACAGAGAAAAAATAGTACCAGAGAAAGAAAGACGAGAAAGAAAGTTATTGAGAAATTAGCCTACCCCTTTCCCCTCCCTCTCTCTTTCCCACCCTCATCCCAAATCCTGACCGCAACCAATAGGGAAAGAAAAGAAGAGTCCAAGAGAAAGAGAGAGAAAATTGGAGAAAGCAAAACTCGACTCGACTGCCAACGATTCGACACCGCCACACCAAGAGAGGCATTCTCACCTGGTTTTCACTCGAGTCGACACCTGAGCCCGAAGTACCCGAAGCACCGCCACTTCCACGGACAAAAGGCTTTCCCGAACCCTCCCTCCCCCCTCCCTTCCCCCACCCAAACCTCCGGAATATTAAAAAAGCCAAAGCAATAATGGCCTTCTGGGTCAATAGAAGACCCCGACATCACACGCGCGCCGCAATAAACAAGCTTCGAAGTCCCGAGAACAAAAAGCTTCGAAAGCTCGCGAACAAAAAAGCAGCGGGTGATGGATGGCAGCAGTGTAAATGTCACTAAATGCTTCCTGACGTCATGCTGGGGTCACGAAAGAAGGGGAGGGCGAGCAGGAGCATGGCGGTGGAGGAGGAACTAGTGTTGGGGAAAGGAATATTGAACAGGTGTGTGTGTGTGTGTGTGTGTGTGTGTGTGTGTGTGTGTGTGTGTGTGTGTGTGTGTGTGTGTGTGTGTGTGTGTGTGTGTGTGTGTGTGTGTGTGTGTGTGTGCGTGCGTGCGTGCGTGCGTGCGTGCGTGCGTGCGTGCGTGCGTGCGTGCGTGCGTGCGTGCGTGCGTGCGTGCGTGCGTGCGTGCGTGCGTGCGTGCGTGCGCGTGTGCGTGTGCGTGTGTGCGCGCTGTTTTATGCTCGCCTTAGGAGAGATATGATAACTTTACGTGATGATCGCAAGAGAGATTTATAGAATAAGAGAAGATCAGAAGAAAAAGAGAGGGGGAGGTAGGTGCAGCAGGGAGATAGGGAGGGAGGGAGGGAGGTATACAAAAAAAAGATAAGTAGAACGAGAGAAATCAAGACAAAAGGAGTGAGGCAGAGAGGGGAGATGGAGAGAAGGGAGAGAGGGGAGATGGAGAGAAGGGAGAGGGAGAGTGGGAGATAGAGAGGAAGGGAGAGGGAGAGTGGGAGAGAGAATGGGAAAGGGAATGGGAGATGGAGAGAAGGGAGAGGGAGACTGGGAGATAGAGAGGAAGGGAGAGGGAGAGTGGGAGAGAGAATGGGAAAGGGAATGGGAGAGGGCGAGGGAGAAAGGGCAAGGGGGGGGAGGGGGGAGAGAGAGAGAGAGAGAGAGAGAGAGAGAGAGAGAGAGAGAGAGAGAGAGAGAGAGAGAGAGAGAGAGAGAGAGAGAGAGAGAGAGAGAGAGAGAGAGAGAGAGAATCCAATATAGCACCACATAAGAAATATGGGCTTCTGCCTGAAATAGGATTCCATTTGACAAAACATGGTCCATAAAGGTTAATAAAACTTCTGGACCTAGCTGTTTCATAAGCAACTGAATGATATGCCATGGACAGAATGATTGTTAATAAGGCATTGCAGAGGAAGTGGGCCATGTAGAGGAAAGCTTTGTTAGAAGAGAACTTGTGATAGAAATGTACACATGTAAGGTTTGTGTGCTGAATATGTCATCTGGTTATAGATGCATGAACACACATGTGCCTGACATCATATGTAAGAATAGCAAGTGCATGATAACTCAATTTGATAGGGGCTAGTGCACAGTCTTATTTAGAGGCAGTATTTTATTTTGGGAAAGGTCATAGCAGATAAATCAAATATACTACAGATATATATGTGGAGACCGATTCATGGTAATTTACTACAGGTAGACTATACACACTGTAATTTCATTTGGTGGGATAAGACTACACCTCACAGTGATAGCTTCAAGGAGCAAAGTGGATGAATGCCTCTTGATTGAGAACACATGTAGGGCAGTCTCATGAAGAACGGGGGTTAAGCACAAAGTAGTTCTACAGAGGAGAGCATAAAGATATGGGAGGACGAAAGACAAATTACCATCAAATACATGCATTCACAGATGTTTCATGTGGAGTAAGTACACACCAAAAATAAATCAAAATTACCTTTTTGAAATTGGTTGCAATGGGTGATGCCAATTCCCTCTTTTCAATCTTTGTGAATTGAGAATTAATGTAAGATGTAATCACTTAACTCTGGGATATTTATTGCCTTTGTGAAAAGATTGAATGGAAAAGAAAAACGGCTGAAGGCTACGTCGTTTTATGAATGAAACAAGATTCATGATAAATCAATAAGTGATGGACTTGAAAACAAATTTCAGTCTCAAGACTGACTGACTAATCACTCAAAATGATCTGCTATATTAAATACTACAGTAATTGTAAGAGCCTCAACCTTTAAAGTAAATAGAAGACAACTTTATAACACCATCAAACAATCAGCACCACCATTTAAAAAAATTAACCATATGACAGCTTAATTTTTGAAGCATTATGACAGAGAACATCAGCATGGAAGATTCAAGCTGGCTCAACATCTTTTTCTTACATAAACAGCTGACTTTCTATTCTTTCATTCTTTCTTAGCTGTATCTTGACCTGCACTGGTATAAATCTCAATTTATTCAGTGTCTCTTTACATAGCTTACTATTATAATAATAATAATAATAATAATAATAATAATAATAATAATAATAATAATAATAATAATAATAATAACAATAATAATCTATACAACATCTCTCAAAAGAAACAGAAGTAACAGGTTACAATACAGAAATGGCCCTACCCTGCAACTCACAAGAAAAGCCAGCACTATCAAGATAACATAAATAACTTAATGCTTCCTGCACTGTGATATATCTCACTCTTACTGCATTCAACCACTCAAAGGGATGCTTATGGGGTGACACTGAAAAGTTAATGCTCTTGTGATAAGATACCTTCATCTTTCATTAATTTCTTTTAGACTGTCACATCACCTGTGTAAAATACAAGTAACAAATTTCATTCCCTTTACCATAGTACTACTATGATTCCCTGTACCCATCCACCAATATACTTAATATATTCCTTTACCTTCAAATAAACAGCAACGGTTTCTAGATACAGGATAACCACATACCTGTAAGAAAATGAAATAACAAATTATTAAAATAATAAAAACATCAATGACAACCATATATTTTATCTTGAAATAGGCCAAAACTGGCTGTAAATATGTTTTCATATTCATAAAAACAAAAATTATCATATATATAATGATTGATTTTACTGTCTTTTAAATCTAGAAAACTAGAACTAGAATAATTCTAGATACAACATTTATTATAATAGCCTATAATTATCAATTTGTTTGCTGTACAAGGCTTGGAAGTAATTCATGTTTAAGAAAATTAGGCTATTCTACATCTTACACTAATTCAATAATTTTTGTTAATTCTATATATATCATATCAGTATATACAATACTACTTCCTTGCAGACACATTATATCTTGTACTACAGGTCATAGTTTATAATCCAGCACACAGAGAAAATTAATGTCAGTGTAACAAAATTAATGTTAGTGTAACATTCCTCAGGTATTTATATCGAAGCATAAATTACTGATTATATCTATAACCAACATAGTTACAAATGGAATAAAATAACATCAATCTGTATACACAAATAAATTTCTTTTGATATTACCTATATGCATTTCTTTCTCTTTCTACTTTCTAAAATATTTAATTAAACACAAATTCCAAACGTACAATTCAGGTTGCATGCTCATGTGCTGTTGAAGACTTTCCTGGTTGAAAACTGGCTGTGTTGATTTACTGTTCATAAATACACCATGGCAGGAAAAGTACAAACAACCATGAAGTATATATGCATTTGTTCTCTTTGGTTTGTGATACACCTGCAGCTTCAAAAGATAATACATGTAGAGGGGGGAGGTCCATTATTACACTTATCATATCACAGGATTTTAATTTAGAGTCCATATTTAATTACCTCAAAAAACAAATAAATAAAATGCTCAAAGAGTAATGCCTGGGAATGTAACTAGCAGTCTCTGTGGCCATTTGCTTCCTTAGTACTGTCTTAAATCAAGTCTTTGTAGTTGTATGCTCTGGTTTCATGTCAGAAAGTAATATATCTTGTTGAACTGCATACTTCAAGGAAACATTTTTTTTACACATAACACCTATTTTTTGTTAGAATACTATGCATAATAAGTTTTAAACGGGCAATAAATCAAAGAAATTTCACTCCTAATACCAATAATTCAAATGATAAATATGTATCAATAAGATGTACTACTAACCACTATGAAAAATATAAGACTATTCATTTTAATGCCTTTGTATTTATCTTTGTTTTCTAAAAAAAAATCATAGCACCTTATCATTCATTGAAATCTTCTTACAATAACAATAGTAACTACTGCTAATATCAATATTTTTAAAATGTGGATAAAAACAAAAAAAGTTGATGATCAAAAAAACAGTAATAATAATCCCATCATTGATAACAATAGCAATAACAATACTACTACACATCTACTGCAATGAGCAATACTACAACTAACAATACTACTAACCTCTTTATCATCGTTACTAGCCTATCAGTTACAGATCTATTTCCCGTCCATTTTTTGTGAATTTTGTTGCACTCGGAGCGGCCCCACAAGAGCTCAGCCCACCAGGTAGTCAATTAGTAGGCCCTAATAACCACACCTAATTTCCCCATATATTTTTTTGTTTGTTCTTCAATATTCTGTTATTCATATCACTACTGTTATTATCATTATTGACATTTTGGTTACCCTAATGTTATTAATATACTAATAACAATGAAGAATAAATCACAGAAAAGGGTTAAGAGGTGAGACAGGTAAGACAAATGGTTGACTACCAAGCAATTGTGAAGCCATCCACATGTAAACATAATTAACTAAAATTACAGTGGGTATGGCACATATGCCATGCCTTCCAAAATATTTTACTTCATATTGTAATTATCACCATTAAAATAATACAAAGTACTAATCATACTTATGATGTTTATCACTATCATCATTATTATTTCCAGCAATGTCGTAATTATCATCAATATAGTCACTGTTATTTTCACATTTATTGTTATCAATATCATTATTATTGTAATCATCTTCAAAAATATATTGATGATAACAATGAACTTCACTATTCATTATCATGAATGTTTTTACTATTATCATCATAGGTCATTACTATCATCATCAGCCTGCAAAAACCCTGCTATCACTGTTATTACTTTTTTTAACATCATTATCATTATCACTGCTATATCATAAATTTTTAATGTAATAAAATAATAGTAATATTAGATAACAATCATACTGTGAAAAAATAATAATAATAACAACAATCCTAACATCAATGACAATAAAAACAACAACAGTAATGATAATGTAAATCAAAAGTTACTATTATCATCACTAGTATTACTGTTGCTGCAATCATAATTTTCAAAAGAAAAGTGCGAATGATGAAGTAAATAATAACACTAACAATGATGACAAGAATAAAAATAAGAGCAAGAACAAAATACTACTACTACTACTGCTATTACTATTTCTATTACTACTGCTATTACTATTACTACTACTACTACTACTACTAATAATAATAATAATAATAATAATAGTAACAACAATAATAACTAGAAGCACTAAGGGAGCACATACCTCCACCGAGGCAATAATGACACTGATGCAATAAAAACATTCACACTTAAAGAATTCCACTAAAATCACCTTTCTCAAGTATACAGGTGACATCTGTAAGCACAACCTACTTAGCAGAGGCAAGGCAACAGAGGTAATGATGCAATCATTCAAAAAAATTTTGGATCTTGATCGTGATCCAGTTCACCACATACCTCTGGTAAAATTTTCATAAAAATCTGTTCATAACTTTTTGAGTTATCCTGCTAACAAAGGAACAAATAATATCTGGATTGCCACCAAAATGTAATGGCATCTAAGTTAGGCTAAGAAACACCTCTGACAAAAATTTCAGAAAAAATCTATTCATAACTTTTTAAGTTATCCTGTTAACCAATGAACAAACTAACTAGCTAAACAATGCGATGGAAAACAAAACCTCCTTAGCAGAGGTAATAGCAATACTACTACTACTACTACTACTACTACTACTACTACTACTACTAATAATAATAATAATAATAATAGTGATAATAATAATAATAGTAATAATAATAATAATAATAATAATAATAATAATAATAATAATAATAAAAATAATAATAATAATAATAATAACAATAATAATAACAATGGATATAGCATAACATCTCATTCACTT
>NC_091578.1:12186062-12188562 GCF_042767895.1 Penaeus vannamei | reverse complement strand
TTTTAAGTATCTTAACTGAATTTTACATAGGTAGGCAGCAGTGTGTTCATGTTGATAGTAGTTTTAGCTTGTATTCCCATGTGTCTTCTGGGGTTCCTCAGGGTAGTGGCCCTTTGCTCTTTATCTTATATACAAGTGATATGTGGTGTGGCATTACCAATAAAATGTTGGCATATGCTGATGATACTTCTCTCTATGCTGATATTCCTTCTCCAGTAACTAGGCAACTAGTAGCTGACAGTCTCACTGTAGACCTGATGATGATTCAGATGTGGTGCTCTCAGCGGGGCATGAAATTAAATCCTAATAAGTCTAAAGAAATGATTGTAAGTCGGTCTCGAACGCAGTTGCCTCAGCATCCAAGTCTGCTGATAAATGGAATCTCAATCACTTCAGTGGATAACGTGAAGCTCTTAGGTGTAACCTCTGATTCAAAGCTTACATTTGAATTGCATATTAGGAATATGGCTCGGGCAATTTCATCAAAGTTAGGTATCATTCAAAAGTGCAAGAAAATCTATGAAGATGACATTACACATAGGTGCTTATTTTCTTTTATTCTGCCTCATTTTGAGTATTGTGGTCCTGTATGGTTATCTGCTACAGACTCACACTTAACACTGCTTGATTGTTCTTTTAATTCCATTAAATTTCTCCTGTCTGACTTAAATTTGGAAATTGGACATCGTAGAGTTATTGGAGCTCTTTCAGTCTTATACAAGATTGTAACCGATAATTCACATCCCCTCTATCAGTTTTTACCTGATTTTTATCAACCTGCAAGAATTACAATAAGTTCTATAATCCTCAATTCAATGACATTTGATGGAAGTCGATCGTCTACAAGTCAGTTTTCTAGATGCTTTTTTATTGCTATTTGTAGACTTTGGAATTGATTGCCTTCAGAGATTGTAACTTCAACTCTTGATTAGTTTAAAAGATCAGCTAACATGTTTTTCTTAAGTAAATAGCTGACTTTCTATTCTTTCATTCTTTCTTAGCTGTATCTTGACCTGCACTGACACCTTTGGTGGTATAAATCTCAATTTTTTCAGTGTGGCTCTTTATAAAGCTTACTATAATAATAATAATAATAATAATAATAATAATAATAATAATAATAATTAGACATTGTCACATAGAGAGGGATCATTAGTCTGTTGGGGCATAAAGCATTACAATGTTGATAAATGAAACATGGTCCTTAGAGCTGCACAATTCAATATGGGAATACATGGAATCAAGTGTCCGTTAAATAGCGAATCATCTATTTATGAGAAAAGTTATTCAATTATCAACAAAATCTTACACAGAATATCATCTACCATAAGTAATAAACTGTGAAATTAATTGGTGATATTTCTGCCCTTAGCAAAGATTATAATGCTACTGGCATTATGTAGATGACATGGTAATTCTATTTACAATAAAGGTCATCAACCATGATATAATATCCTTCAACTAAAAAGGGTCTAACAGCAACTCAGGGAGTAATGTGCAGTAACTGTCTGCACACTTTCAATATCTATTTATTGAAAACAAAAATCATTTATATAACAAAAAGTAAATCCTCTATGAAATGGAAATACTATGACTGGATAAACTCGGTAAATGATCCCTGACAGAAGAAAAATACATGGATAGAATGAGTGAAAACAAATGCTACAGTGAAAGATGCCACAAAATCTGGAATTAGGGTCATAACAGAAGAAATGTAACAAGTGAATGAAAATTATAAGCAAACATAAAATTGAAATTTTCTAATAATGCCAAAATTATTGTCAGCCTACTGTGCATTTTATCTGCCATGTATCTGGAAAAGCAAATATTCAGAAAAAAACAAACTTTATAATGATCACTCTGCAATAACAATTTTTTTTACTTAAATATCAAGTTAGATTTACCTTGAAAGCAGACTTCCAGGGACATGAAATATAAATTGACTACTAGATACTCTACTAACAATGTTTCAAGAACAAAGTGGACCATAATCATTTGAAAAAAAAAATCCCACATAAAAAATCTAAATATTGGTTTACTGAAGTTACAAAAGAGTTCTGAAAACGGAAAACAGATAATCAGATAAGGAAATTACATTCATTTTTTTTTTTTTTCATCTAGCTTTTCTTCAGAAAGTCATCATCAACCATATCAAAAATAAAGATTTGGCTATAGAGTGACAGCACAGCAGTATGTAGACATAGTAGTAGTGATATTTCCACTTACAAGTGTTCTTTTACCTTTATTCATCAAACATGCTCTTCATGCAACAACAAGGCTTACTTACTTTAACTGTTTCTTATGCTCTTAGACAAGTAACAGTGAGATTATCAGTGACAAAAGTAAGAGTGAAGAAACTTTGATGCACTGCCAATAGGCACTATGAACCCTCACAATCATTATAAATGTTCAGTGATATACCATATTAGAGAAATCCAGATCCATATCTTTGCTACTAGCAGGTAAAGACATTGCAAGTTGGGGGTTCAATAAGTACACA
>NC_091578.1:12161062-12181062 GCF_042767895.1 Penaeus vannamei | reverse complement strand
TGCATTGCTTCCTGTTAACAGCTTTATTACATTTCTAAGTTATACAGGTGTTACCAGTTCATGGAAAAATACCAGATGCACAAAGTGAAGCCTGGAGTAACTTTTCTGAAACACAGTCCTTGTATGCTCTCATGGGGTCAATTCAACAGTTCTTACAATGCTCCATCTTCCACAGAAAATAGTTTGTGTGGTAGAAACCCTTGGCAAGCAAGCAACAGGCAGAACAAACAATAATTTAATGGTAGCTGGTGAGGCAGCCAGACAGGCAGAGAACCATGCCTTGCAGAAGCCTATGTAGAAATTCATTTGGTACTGTACTTATAGCTTGCTTATCTTTTAATACCTCTTATAATCCTGCTTTTCTTGCTGTGTAAGATGTGTAAGGTGTACCTTTCATAGATATACAGGAATCCAGGAGTAAGCTCTCAATGTAATCATACTGCCTGATGCAACTGTCACTGTGTAAGAAGAGAAATCAAAATATTATATTGTTTCTGTTATCTCTCCTAGTCAAAGCTCTCTTCTGATGTATGATACCAGCTTCTAAAAGCTGAATGGGGATTACATCACTACATGCTTTTTACATTTTCTTTCCCGATATTATTTTCAATCATATGTTAGCTGAAGTAGTTAACTGTGATACAAGCCAAGAAAATATAACAGGACTTCCATATGTCCATGACCTAATTCCTAACTCAAATCCCTGGCAAAAGATCACTACACAAGATATTTTAGTTGTGTACATTTCACCTTTTAAATCTGATCTCCATGGTGACATCTTTTCCAACTACCTAGTCATGCAGATACACTGCAGATACTCAGAAAATGAAGTGATATATTAACTATATGCATTATAGTCTCCTAATAATAATAGTGTTGGAATATCTTCTTCAAACACACTTTTTCAACATTCTGAGCTGATCTCAATGCTAAAAAATGAGATATATATATAAAAACAATAAATAGTAGCAGTGGACCTTAGAATTATTATTCTTATAATGTTAAGCTAATGTCAGGATTCAGGTCAAGGTACTGTATCCTTGGGAGTTACTCTCTAGGAGAATTTATCAGAAAAACCTCAGAACATTTACTGGCCTAAAACAAAAAAGTTGAACTTTAATAGCAGGAAGCACTTATTCTAACAAAATATCACACCATAACCTCCACTAAAAGTGAAAAAAACTGACAGAGCCAGACATTTTGGAGCATCTCTCTAAAGGGAATATAAAGTGGATCTTAGATATAAAGATTGAAAGTGAATCTTAGTATATATGCTGAAAATACGTAAAATCTGAACATCTAACTATGTGTGACACTATAGCCACCCCGGACACATGTATATGTCTTATGACTCGCTCTAGCAAGTAAACAGGGAGGGCTAGCTGTACGCAGGAAATTCCCTGACGAAAATGCTAGATGGTTACCATTAGTGAACAGAATGACTGACACACAAAAAACGTTGGCACTGTCAGTGTAGAATTAGCAAATTAACCCTGTGGTGACGGCGCCTGATTTATTTGTGTTGAAATGTCACACAACAGTCTAGACTTTGTGGCTAGGACTAAGCTGTGTACAGTTGACCCACCCGCTGTGAGTCATGACGCAGTTTCCCATCATAGGCTGTTATGTTATGATGACTATGGCCTACACCATCAATAAGGGGTTAATTCTACTCTTAGAGTTGGATTTATAAGTTGTAGCAACTATGAGCACTAGAGCCTTGTCTTATTTGTTAATTAAGTACAGCAGCCTACATTGCCAGCACAAATTTTACACCAAGGTTAGGGTAAATGGCCAAGCATAAAAAATCACAATAATATGGAATACTTATGCATTAATTCATATATCAATCAAAACAATCAAGAAAATATATATTAAACCCTGTTGAATTTTAAAGGTAAATGAGTTGTAAGTTGAGTATTGCAAAAGGTTAATTACTTATGAACCACCTTTAAGTTCTATAAGACTTTCCATTAACATCAAGCCACTATTCAACAGGGGCATTGGACGTTACAGCTGACAGTGACAACTACCAGCCTATATATTACATAGGCAAAGGAAAAGAGGGGTCACAGGGCAACACCTTCACTCTAGAATGGAAGGGGGTAGGACCCAACTTCTGCCCCCTCCCCCCCACTCCTCAACTTTCAATGACATTCTCAGTAAACCAACAAAGAGTGCAATTCCTTAGTTTTCCAGTTGTTGAGAATACTGACCTCGTACAACTGGTGTTCAAAATTAAATAACTATTAGGTCAAGTATTATCAAAATAAAAAAGTGTGAATTTTTAGTGCAGTAGTTATTGAGTTTATCTCTAAAACTGCTAAAATCCAGGAGCTTCCAAGGCCTTTGCCACCTGGACCCCATCAGGGGCCTTACAGCCCCTAGGACCCACAGCTAGTTTTCGGGGAACCTACTTTGCTCCCCCACTTCAAAATATCTTCCTATGATTATGTATTAGCATATATATAGCTAGATACATAGGTATTCCAAACCAGTCACCTCAAGCTTCATTCTCCAGACCTAAACTTCCCCCTCCCCCCTTACAGGAGAATCTCTTCACCCCAATGTCACCAGGAAAATGTGATGTTCACTGTAATTCACTGTAGACCCAGTGACCTCACTTGAGTTTCCCCTTACTACTGACATTATAATCATTACAACTCTATAAACAATACTAATAGTAATATAAAATAAAACATCTCTAAATATCAAGGAAAAGGACAAACAGATGAGATAGGCCACACTCACTGTAGGTCATTATGCCATCCCCAGCAGCACTGGTTAATGGTGTATGTACTATTTGCAAATATTTTCAGTTTTGAAAAGAAAAAGAAAAAAAAAGAGAGAGAGAGAGAAAAAAAAACACAGAAAAGCATATGCCAATCTATTGATTGAAGAGCTACTTCCTACACCAATCTATATGCATTCTATATGGTTCATCACAATTGTAATTGTGATTAACCTTTTTCTTCAACCTACATCTGTACTGATCAGGATAACCACAAAAATCTAATTAATCATTAATGAATGCAGCAAGAGTTTTGTGTTAAGTGCTTGCTCAGTCACAGTTAATGCAATGTGGTTATATTCCTGACTAGACAAAAAAAATATTTACTAAGGCTTTCTCTTTGCCATCTATTAAGTGGTGTGAAGAAATCTGGTGATGCCTATGGCCAACTTCTTGCCCCAAAGACTCAGGTATATGGCTTAGTGCTTGGGCCACCTCCCCTCTGCATTCCATCAAATCTATTGAAGTGCTTGTCTTGGAATCTTATTCAGAAACATGTAAAATGCAAACACAGAAAAAAATAAAAATAAAAATAAAAAGTGATAGAAAATTCTCACACAAAAATTTGGTAAATGATTTTCAGTAATTGTAGTAAATGGACAGAATTCATAGAGATTAAGCTGCCTGAAATAAACCATATAAATCAATAACACATATATTAATCAATTGTGACAACAGTTTGTCATGAGACAAAATATGGGTATAGCCATCAACACATTTCTCAGGAATATTCAGTAGAAGTATCATGTTGATAACTGTTAACCTAATAAAGCCGGGTAAAAAAAACTTGGCAAGTGGAAATACTCCCAGGGTTGTTGGCGTGATCAAAGGTTTCCCCTATTTGCATCAGACTCGTTTGGTAGTTTGCAGGCAATACTAGGCACCTAAAAGCTTGTATTTTGATGTAACTTTTAAAAATACAAAAATTTTGAAGGTTTACCTTCACTTTAGGTGCTATTACCTGGAAGCCTTACCATAGAAATGAAGGTGCTACTAACAGAAAAAAATATCTGTCTGATGAACCAACAGCACGAGAATGGTTGTGATATGATGCCACCCGCAACTTTGTACATACATGACACACGGAGATATAGGGTTAAGCATGCATAAATGTGCTAGTGCAAAGGTGAATGTCTTGGAAAACTTTAGGGCATCAGCTGATGGCTTCTCTACTGCACCAAAATTGATAATGCAACATCCAGTATTGGCACACATAAAGGCAAAGTAAAGTGTGAAGCAATTTTCTGAATATTTACCTAGGAAAATAATATGACATTTCATAAATATTGCTAACACTTCACTTTTTAAATACTCTCACCATAATCAGATATCCAAATTCTTAGAGCTTATCAGTAATTTTATTTTGTAATATAGTAATAAAATTCAATATTTTTTATCCTGAGCTCATGGCAATATAGTCCTGATACATAATTCAATAAACGTCAAAAATGGAAAATCCTGGATACAACAGATGGGTCTGGGGGGAACTCCTTACCATTCTGCCTCTCCAAGACTTGCAACAGTAATCCATTCAGACAGAAGAAGCTGGGAGAACAAATCTTCTGATCCAAACATGCAAATTCAGCAGGTAGTGAGCCCCATGTGGTGGGTGTCTACAGAGAGTCAGGCAGGGAACAGGCTTTCCCTGAGGCTTGAGGCATGCCAACTTTGTGTGAAATGTGTTGGATAATCTCCTCTGAACCTCAACTGAGGTGCCAATGACAATGCACTTCCAAATTCTTCTTTCATTAACCTTAACCTAGCTTTTCTTCTACCTAAAAAACACAATATTCTATGCACGTCACCCAACATATACCACAATAATCTATTTCTTAACTTCTCTTTACAGCAAGTCTATTTGGTCTACCTTCATCTATCCCAAAATTGACATATAAAAACATATTACAAATTTTCTAATTTCTAACTTATGTGTCCTCATTTTACATCTCTGGAATCCAAGATAATGGGGATGTCCAAACAGGATAGAGGAAACCCCACCCAAAGTTTGGAAAAAAAAAAGTTAAGATAATTGTCTTCCCTTTGCATGCCTAAAAACAATAAGCTCACTAACACTAAACTTTGGCTGTCCCATGGGAAAAGCAATTCAAATCTTTACAAAAACTCTTATGAAGTTTATCAATATTTTTTTTCTAATTTTCTCCCTGTTACAAAGTTATGTGACTCAAGCACAGAGCCATCCAGTAAAAAAAATAATAATAATAATAATAAGAAGAAGAATAAGAAGAAGAAGAAGAATTTCTAAAAAGTATCTATAGGTGCGGTTCAACTGACTTTGTGTATGTGCATGTCTGGCCGTAAGCACAGCTATCTGGGCTGAATCATATCACTTTGATGCGAAATCTGGGGGCCAATATGAGCCAGCAGTAATGCAACTGAGAGCATCTTTTTCCTCAGGCATCTCCAGGCTTTTTAGGGTGCAATTTAAAACTACTGACTATAATTCACTTAAATTATCAACACCTTTAAGTAACTACAAAGTCAACAAATGTTATATTAGATGTTTTATATAAAACATTTAAGATTACCACAAAATAATTTTTTTATTACCAAAAACAAATAAGGAAGAACTGGAGAATTTGAAACTGAAAATCAAGACTTGCATCGATGTCAAGATTTACTGAATCAGTAAATCAGTTCTGTTTTCCTTTCTTCAAAACACATGTCCAATGAAACATGAAACTACAGTCATAACAGGGAATAAGTCCTTGCGCTCCATGTTGCTAAAACAAGAAGTACTACACACAGTGTTATTTAAGCAAGAGGTATGTGCGGTCTGGTGTGGCGGTGTTTTTCACAGTTGAAATATTACATCTGGCTAGGCATCCCGGACACAGCTCATGTCATAAACAAATAAAGCCAGTTGAATAGCGCCTTAATAAGGGATTCCTTCCCTATGACGGAATCCTTAAAACTTTTAATCTTTAAAAATTAACAATGTATAGTATTACCATAATCAAGGAAAGGCTTGTCAAAAATTGGCATGCTTTTTTTCAGAAATTTTTCACAATGAAAGAGATGTAAATGGTGTCTGCTAATATAGCTGGAACTATATTATTAAGTTTCTTTCAGTCACATACACAATATCACTTCTTGGCAACTCCCTTTGTATGCTCTCCTCTCCCTGAGCCAATTAATCATGTTCTCTCATCTCATTATTCTTTTGAATGGAATACAATAAATTTGAAGTAAATGTCATGCAGGCAGCCCTTTGATCTTTTCATCTCCCACATTCCCAATTGACATATCACACAATAACGTATATATCTTCTGCTATATCATTGTCTTTTTACTATTCAGACTTTTAGATACTTAAATATGCACCTTAATACACATTTTACTTTTTTATTTACTAAAATACAAGTTTCCTCTGTTTATTTACACATTCATAGTAATCTATCCCACTGTCACTCATAAACAATGGGTTACTTTTTGAAGTTTGCAGTCTACTGACACTATTAATTCTAAATATATTAGTAAAATATATATTTTCATAAAATTCAGCTCTTGAAAAATGTGCAAACAAAATCTGCCATAATGAAAGCTGTAAAATCGGGCCTTTTTTGTAGCTTTGGATACACAAATGTTGGAGGCTTTGCAATTAGTAACAATTAGCCTATAAACTTTCTTCATAGTCTAATATGTAATGTTACTCATAAGACTGCACCTTGGTAGTAAGCAAGTATGAATGGGTTGAAGTGGGAAGTTTTAGAAAAGTAGCCTTCAGATATTTTCACAATGGTGGTGAGGAAGCTTACAACACCTAAAGAGGAGTATATAATTCACTTTTCTGATTTGAACTTCTCAATTCAAGCCTTGAAAGAATTGCTGAACAAGAAACTTATCAATACAAAGAGGACACACAAATGAACCAATAAATACAAAAAACCTACTATTAACCAATAAAAGAGGACAATTATATAAGAACCCCTTTCAGATGATGTAATGATGAAGGAAAGAAAAATTGTATAAGCAATAACTATAGTTAAATGTAAAGAAAGCCATTAGTACGAAAGCAAACCCTTTCATGTGCAATCACCTGGCCCTTTTCCCATCTTTCAGCTAGTTATGACATATCAAAAATTCATTGACAGGAATTAAATAGTATGAGATAATGTGGGTGTTTCATACTTCACAAAACAAAATGAGCAATTATACAATCTTTGTTTTACTGCTTTCATCTAACATTGTGAATATGTTTGAAATAGGTTTTTTGCTGTTGCAAACACATGCATGGAGAGGCATGTAGTCCACATTGGCACATGAGCTCCTTTTGCATTGATTTAACCCCTTGGACCCTTTGGCAGCTGCCCAGGTGACGTGATGATGCCGTCAGCCGGGCAGGTGGACCGCAGCCCAGGTGACGTGAACAAACCGTCATGAGCGAAAGCCAGGGTGACGGAAAAGACTTGCCACGAGTGCAAAAACCTCTTAGAGTCTGATTTGACTCACTTGGCACTTAGAAGGGAGTTATAGCATTATTCCCATCAATAAACGAACGTGGAACGTAACATGCATAAGCAGTAACTGGAAGAGCGCCAGCTCCAGGGAGGATGCCATTTCTATGCTGCGCACCATATTCCTGGCTGCTGTGACCAACGGCACAGGTTGTGCTACGTAAAATTGGAAAAAAAAAGGAGATATATGACACAAATAACCAAATGTTCCTTTTTTTTCTTGCACTGAACTACTTACTACTTAGAGATATGAAATGGAGTCTGTGCACACCCAGGATGTTGGCCACTTACATAACTCATAGCCCGGGGTTTTCAGCTCAGTGATGTTCAAGGAAAATAGAGATGGCTGTTGGAGAAGAATCCAGGGAGAGGGGAAAGTATTAGATGTCAAAGATTATAGGGTGTTATAGGAAAGTATAGTAACGAAAAGGGAAAAGAGGAAAGTAAATAAAGTAGAGCAGGGATTAGAAAAATGGGACAGGTAAGGGGGTAGAGCGGCTGAGTGAATTAAGAACATTGTTCAAGGAAAACAGAGGTGGCTGTTGAAATAGGAGGAGTAGAATCTGGGGGATTAGAAAAGGGAACTGGGGAAGGTGGTGAACTTTCAGGACGAATGTCTGGAGGGGAGGGATCTGGAAAAGGACATTGTTGTGATAGAGTCGGATTTGTGTCAGTATTCAAGTGGGAGCAGTAGAGAGGGTGGGGTATGCTGGGATGGTGTAGGAAAAAGGGGAGTGGAGACCAAACTAGGCCTCACATAAAGTGAGGCCTTGTTTGTCTGAGGACTGCTACCTCATATTCAAGCTTATAGGCAGGGCAGCTCCTATAAAATACATTATGGGAGTCTCCACAATTAGCACATGTACGTGACTGAGCAGGGCAATTTGAATATTCATAACCAGGTTGGGCACATAGAGGGCAATAGGCTATGGAGCGATAGTGTTTGGCTGGGTGGCCAAAATGCTAACATTTCTGACACTGATGAGGAAGGGGTTGATATGGTAGGATATAGTAGGACAATCCACCAATATAAACTTCATGGGGGAGAATATGGCTACAGAAGCTAATCTTGGCAATATTGACATAAGACTTACGCTGGCCTATGGGAGGAATAGTGCAACACTGTACTGCCACTGCATCATAATCATTAAGGCAGGTAAGTAAGTCATTTTCACAGTCTGACCAGACCTTGTTGTAGATAGGAAAAGCAATTTGGGGGATAGAAACAGTTCCAGTACACGTATTAACCCATTTACAATGGGTGTCCCACATATAAGACACCCAGAAGGGGAAGGGAAGGGAAGGGGGGGGGGAATTGCCAGGCATCCCGCTGGTGTGACACTATATCCGGGCTCGTGGGCAGAGTCCAGGCCAGCCCCGCACGCCAAAATATACCGGTGTTAGTGGGTTAAGAGAGGGATGAGGTTCAGCAGGTTTGCCAGTGAGGTCAGTTACGGTTGATAGTGCACGAGCTTGGGATTCAGATGTAACTGTGACAAGGCATGAACAATCTGAGCGACTGCAAACGGTAACCAACGCCTACTTGTTTTTGGAGGCAGTGTTGAAAGAAAAAGGTATTCTCAGAATAGGGGGTTGTGGAAGGAATCACAAAGATTCGATCCCACTTGGCTGGGCCAAGTACTCAAAAGATTTGCAGAGGTAGAGGCAGTAGAAGGATGAGGGCAAGAGGAAGATGAGGTGCTGTGGAGTAGTTCTGTGGGGGTGAGGGGGGGGAAGGAAGACAATAAGGCTGAAGAGTAGTAATAAGAGAAGAGGGCAGAGACATTGATGAAGACAGTGCAGTAGAAGATAGTGGGGAGAATGTTGAGAGAGAGGAAGGGGTGCTTCCTGGAGATTGAGAAATAACCTGGGTGAGTGTTTTGGAATGGTTAGAGTTGTCAGTAAGTGTAGAAGAGGGGGTAATCGTATCAGTGGTCAGAGCTGTGGTCAAAGGTGGGGCAGGGGTCAGAAAACCATCAAAATCAAATTTAGATATGCTAGTTGATGAAGGGACAAACCTTAATACGCCTATTAAGGGTAAAGAATCATCATTATTGGCCATGGTGAGCCTGAATAAAATGGGGTAAAGAAACGGTCTACCCCTCAGGATCCCCATAAGGAGTGAGGGCTAGGCAATTAACCACGGGAATACCGTGCCCATGGCTCCCTGAGGCTATTCATGACTGACACAAAGCCAGCCTTTCATCCTTTCAGCATAGCTCTCACACCTTAGGAATGGGATAGAAGACAGGGATGAAGAAAATACCTAAGAGGATTGGAGAGACGGAAAGACCAAGCAAAATTAGTTGAGGTGAAGGCTAAGGCCCAAGGTAGGGGTGATCCCCTACTTTGGGCCTCAGTCACCAACTCCTAAGCCCTCCCACGACAACAACGAGCATGGTATTAGGAGGAAGGTTTTTTAGGCACAAGCATTTTTAGCCTTTTTTGCCCTTTTCCAATGTCCATGTCTGTCATTTGATTTGCTTTACCCAAAAAGTAACATTTTGTTATTTGTACAATTTATTCTGTTTTTTTTGTAGTCAATATTCTGTACTACAACCAGCAATGCCAGTCATGGCAAGCAAGAATAGGATGTCAAGCATGGAAATGGCATCCTCTCTGGAGCCAGGGCTCTTCTGGTAATGAGTCACAGTCATTACACTCCATTCTTGATTATCAATGGAAATAATGCAAAGGCCATTTTCTAAATGCCAAATGAGTCTAGTCATCCTTCAAAAGGTTTGTGCACTTATGGTGACTTTTCCGACACCCCGGCCTTCAGTTGAAATGCTCATAAACACAAGTTTGGGTCACCCTGGCCCATATCCAGATCTTCCTATCAACTGGATCATAGAGGTTAATGAAGCAATAACCAGGACCACTTCAACAGATGATTAGGGGACCTGAGCCATATAACATGTTATATGCTGTAGTGCTTACACTGCCCTTCACTCTTCCAGTGGCAAGTCACTCAAGAGACTTTTGTGAATCTTTCATCAACAGACACCAGAGATATTTGCATATATCTTAATAGTTTGCAGATAAGAATATGAGTCAAACTAATGGTGAAGAGAGTGAAAGCTATTCTCATGCAGCTGGCAGCAATAAAAGAAGTTGGTTAACCCGCCTATGACGGATGTCACACACAAGACAACTGGAAAAGTAAACATTACCGGGCATCCTGCCGGTGCAAGACTAGATCAGAGCTTGCGTTCTGATTTTGTCACCTGTGGCAGGTGGCACGCGGGCAGGTTTCCTGGACTCGTCCGCACAACAATTTTATTTTTAGCTTGAAAATGTACCATCGCTAGTAGGTTAAGACAAGAACTGAGGTTCGGACTTGATTGCCACTGTCATTTGCATACATTGATTGCCCTTGTCCCATTTACCATGCGTCTGGCATGCCACTTTTTGTAAACAGAGATCTACTTGCCATGATCATATGAGCTATCAAAAACTGACAAGTTATTTTGCCATGTCTTTTTCAGCCTAAATGTGACAGAAGTAATGTCCACTAACTGCTCTGAAAATGCTGGAAAGTTTTCATAACCCACGTGTACCATACCATCCACATATACCAACACCCTCAATAAGCCTTCCTCTCTCTTAGTCAATTATATAGTCATGTTTCCTGACTATCTTTTTTTATGTAAATGGAATTTAGTGAGTGAAAAAATTATTCCAGTAACTGTAGGCATATTTCCTCCAACTAACAATTCATGTAGTACCCAATTTCCCTTCCATAAATATACTATTATGAGTTATAATCTTTCCATTTATATACATTTTTACATTCATATAAACATTTGTTCTTTTGTTTTATGCTTTTTATTTTCCTTTCATGCTAGTTTACTTTCACTGTTCAGCATATATTTGATATATGACAGTAAAATATGAATTTTGTAAAATCAAGCTCTTGAAATATCAATGACCAAAATCTGTCATGTGAAATGCAAAACATCAGCCATCATTTGCAGTTTGGTTAGGATCGTGTGTGTGTGTGTGTGGGGGGGGAACAAAAAGTAAAAATTTTTGAAATTTTATGGGGTTCAATAATGTGGGGAGTGAAGAGGCTTACCTAGAGCTGGCACTGATGTGTTAAACTTTTAATCCTTTAAACATTCAGTATCCCAAGAAGTTGGTTATATATCCTTTACTGTCTACAGAACAATAATATCTGTCCACAATGAGATACATGTTATCATTAATTCTATCAAATTGTAGAGCAGTGACGCCAAAACCCTTTTATGATGTGTTGACGTCATAGATGTCATGAGATTTTGTTTGGCAGGATACTATGGTGTGTGGAGATGTTACAACTTTGAAAGATAACATTTCAATAAGATATTTTGTGTTGAGGAAAGTAATTTCTGGAAACACAAGATGAATCATTGACACATCATTCTGAACACAGTCCTAATTACTTGTTATGTTCTAACAAATCTGTTCCAAGGGATAATCACCTTTCTTCAATATGCTTACACCAGTCAATGTCTTACAAAAGACCTTTGGACTAACTCACATACACCACAAGACTGAAAAAGTAAAAAGTATGGAATGCACTACCACAGGCAAGATAAGCCCCCCTCCTGCAAAACTACATGCACAGCTTAAACATCCAGATATGAATGACACTTAGCAAATTTCTGCCAAATCACCAACAGGTTACAGTCAGCACTACACTAATACACTATTATTGTAATCAACAAGCTTTCTAATCTTTCACTAGTTGCAGAATTTTGTCCTTTAAATTCACAGATATAGGATAATCATAATCTCAATTTACTGCAATGAGCTCCCTATGATAGATGCCATCTAAATGTACTTAGACCTTTGGTACACAGAGTTCAGAATTATCTCCATAAATGCTCTAGGAATTTTCAAGTTAAAATCACAAGTTCTCTGGGATAAATGAAAAAATATAAATTAATCTGTCGCATATGACTTGTAGGCCCGGTCAAAATGAATAGTGTGGGCTAGGCAGTGCCAAGGCCTCTTGACTCCCTTTTTATAATGCAAAAGCTTTTTTTTTTTTTATTACGTTTTTATAAGGTTTATATTTATAATTTTATATGCTGCATTCAAGATGGTAATAGACTGTTCTACTCACACAGACTAGATCTTCTCATTAGGTAGTTTATAAATAACATTTACTTTTGTATTATTCAATTTTCTGTCACACACAGTGCATCACCAGTGATTGCAAGCAGCGATAGGATCCTGAGCATGTAAAAAGTGTTGTCCATGGAGCCACAACTTTTCCAACATGGGTCATGGAGGGTACATTCTCTTTTACTAGATAAAATAATACCACAATTATCTGTCCACTGGATAACCCCAGTCCTTTATCAAAATTTTCTATGATAGCATATCTTTTTGACACTTTACTTATATCCAATACTTATTAAATAATCTATCATTTTCTCATATTTTTCAAGTACATCCACTGAATATAAATAAAATTTCAAATATTAAACATGCTGCAAAATGTTGAACATTTGCTTGCATACTAAATATTGGTACAATTAATAAGGCACTGATTCTAATTTCCAAAGCTATATCCTAAAGAAATATTCTTGTGGAATATATCTTGAGAATTCTCTTTAGGCATACACTGGATAGTATATTGTGGTATAATATGTACGCATTGTAATATTCACACTGCTAGTCACATGAACATTTTACCTGCTTACCTGGATGCAGGTTAAGTACCATTATTTGTATATAACATCATAAAAGGGTTTCTATGATATTACTATCATTTCAGCATCTTTTTGTAAGAACATTAACTGATTGCACATTAACCTGATGGATCTGGGTGCCTCATGGCTCATGAGGAAACAAATATCCAGGTATCTGCTTTTTTTGAGTGATGACTCTTCCAGGTGTATCCTGCAAGCTTGCCCACACAAAAACACATGGTATTAAGATGTCTTGCCTACTCTCCAAAATGCTATTAGCACTTTCACTGCAAACACAATTTTACTTTTCTTTTCTGAGGACAATATTTGTTTGTTAAGATGAGAAGTTTTTACTCTGTGAAATAACAGTAACAAAACATAACACTGTGTTATTCGTTACCCCCTAACATTTTATATTTGTTTGTTAAGATGAGAAGTTTTTACTCTGTGCAATAACAGCAACAAAACATAACACTGTGTTATTCGTTACCCCCTAACATTTTTCAGTTTTCCCCACCACAACCTGTTGAAACAAGAATAAAGGGCAGGAATAAGATCTTTTACATGGACATAGTATCCTCCCTGAAGACAACCCTCCCAAGCATAGCTCACACAAAGTACACTCCACACACATAGACCAGTGGAAATCTTGCAAAAGCATGGGAATGAGCTCCTTCCTGGAGGCCTGTCCTGTCAATTCACCTCCAAGTACTTTGCACACTTATGATGGGATACCACCCACCACTCAGCAGCATTTCCCCAAGGTGAGACATTTCCAACAACAGCTACTGGGCCTTTTATTTTTCCATGACAATATGTCTCTTTAACCTTCCCCTTTGCCAGATGCTCCAATGATCTGGATCCAATCAGTTAATGAACTTCAAAAGAAAATGGTTTCAGTAATAAACTGTATACCATGACTGTGTTTCATATTTGGATAAAAGTACAAAAATAAGCCACCTAGATATTACTCCATAATAATGCCCATCTTATGTTCAGAGGTGATCCTCTAAAGCTTGGTATTTCCACAATTCTAGCATTCCTCAGAAATGACCACATGGTGTTGGATGAAAGGTGGTCTACCTGAAACTCACTTCCTATCAATTAAATAAGTTCTTTCAAGGTGACATTTTATTCAACAACTTCCTTGAAAGACTGATGTGTAGCATCCACATATAAATTTCTATCATTATTCAGTCTTTTTTATTCCATGATGAAGCATTTATCCTCCAATTTGTACTGAACAATATTGCATAATGTCATCTTTGATATAAGAAAGGGCTGGACATATCAGTTTTATAGGAAACACATTTAATGAGGGCTTTCATATTTCCCATATATGCAGCTAATGGCATGTGATTTGTTAAGTTGACAAATGTGAATTCAAAGACTAAATGTCTCCTATTTCTCACAAAAAAAAATATGATACAAAACTCCTTGGTAGCAATGATGGCTATAGCCGTCATAACACAATACCCTACGACATGTAAATGTGCGGGTGAGATGGTAAAACATAGCTTAGGCCAAGCCACAAACTCTAGACTGTTGCATGATATTACATCACAAACAAGTCTGGCCCTATTACAGTAGGGATGATCTAACAAGTTGATATCAATTAGATGACTGAATTTCTCATATTTAGCCTATACATGGAATTTGATTTTAATAAATCATGTATACAACCTGAGAGTCATGTAAATATAATTTTAAACCAATCACAATAAGTATGAATTTAGTCTGAAAATCTAAAAACATCAATCTGAGAAGTGGGCCACAATACTGAACTAGACTGTATTACAGACGTATGTTTTGCGGACTTCAAGAGAAAATTCAGTTAACCCCTTGGATCCAGGCGACGTGACTATCATGTCATGAAAAAAAATTGGGCTTAGGGCCAGGTGACATGAACATGTCATGATGGAAAAATTTGACCAAGGGCCAGGGTGATGCAAACATGCTATCATGAAAATTTTGGCTGAAGGCCAGGGTGACAGGAATGAATCATCATGAGTGCACAGAGCTCTTGAACAGTGATTAGACTCAGTTGGCATTTAGGAAGGGGCTTTTGCATTATTCATGAGTTACTGAGTGTGGAATGTACCATCCATGTGCCATGACTGGAAGAGTGCCAGCTTCAGGAAGGACATTTCTCTTTCCTGAATATCATGAAAACAAAAAAATGACACAAATAACAATGTTACTTATTGCACAGAGTTATAGACTATATAGAGAGATCATATGGAGTCTGTGCAAGGAAAACATTCAATTACAATCTTTATACAACATATGAAATGATGAATATAGACCTTGGAAAATAAAAAGCAAAAAATGCTTATGAAGAAAAAGATAATAGCACTGCAAAGGGAAAGCAAGGAGTCTTGACACCACACATGAGCATTTATGTGCACCCAGCCTACAAGCCACACACCTAGGAAAGACACCAATCAAGTAAACCTAATGTCTGGATTTTGGGCCAAATGTGCAGAGCGAAGTAACATGATCCAATAGGTTAATATTTAACAAAACTGAATATCAAAGGACAAAGATGCCATATCAAGGAGTGGTTTTTAAAAAATCTCCACTTCTACGTAAACCTATAGAAGTACAATATTAAAATCATACAACATTTGTACAAATTGATGGTTATGAATGGTTAACATGATAGTCTTCCAAAAAATGAATAAGCAAAACTTACCACAAACTAACACAAATCAATTTCCCCTAAAAAAATATTCTTCACATTCAGCTAGTTAATATTTTAATGCCCTTTAAAAAATCAAGAAAATGAACATGAAAATATTAATTTGAAATCATGAGGAGGTTCTTGTCTCATTACTTTCAGCTGTTACTTCTACAGCAAAATCTAAAAACCAACATCCGCCCTGGTCAATCAATGTCTGTCTTTGTAAAATATTTAGCATGGAGGAGCACTTGCCTTGTGATAGTACAGACCTGTTTTTGGACTTCTGGCATCCACTTACTATGATTCTCAGCCCAATGTGATCATCCACTTCATCCATTCAACACACTGAATATCCTAAATCACTTACTAGTAATGAAGAGCACCATCAGTTCTCATCTTCCCTCAGCCACTGATTCCAGAGATCTAGTGGGCTTTTCTAGATGGATATAAAGTTATCATACAAGCAAATACCAAAGACACTAATCTTTCTCTAATTTTGGTGCTTTCCTGAACAATAACTAGTGAATGAACAAGAACAATACATATGAACGCATATAAAGCTACTGCCAGGGGTAAGATTTCCATCTAAAATTTTCCATTAACTTAATCAGCATATCCAGTAACTTGAAAAGCCCCATTCCTTATTGCCTCTGATGTAGTCAGTTCACATCAGAGATTGAAGTATTATCAAAGGCATAAATACCTTTGTTTTAATAGTAATGTTGACTTATTACATCTTCCTATATTTAAGTTAGTTGTTCATCAAAAGACATTTCATCTAAATCATAACGGCCAATCGCTTTTTAAGGAAATATTCCCTCACACCTGTTTCCATTTTATCATTCTAATAGAAGTCAAATTTCTCCTTACTATTCACAATGAAATCAAGTTGACAAAAGGATATTCCCACAAATCTCATATTATGTATTTCAATAAAAACTGGCACCATAATGTAGTAATATTCATAAACTGATGTTCTAAAAAACAATCAATGAAACCCACTTAACTAGTGGAATAATGAACATTTGCAACAGTCAACCACAAAAATAAGTCTCTGATAGTATTTTGGGGCACAAGAGGGGTGGGTATAAGGATATAAATAAGAATCCTTCTGTTAATACTATATAAATTAACTATATCAGGTACTGAAACTTTAATGAAAGGAACGGCAACAGCCGTTATAAAGGCTAAAAGTTTGCCAGTTGTCACTGTAATGAGTGCCACACAGAAAATTCCGGCACCATCAGTGAAGGATTAACCCAATAACGATAGGTGTCCCACACATGAGATACCCGAAAAAAATAAGCTTTGCCGGGAGTCCCACTAGGGGCTCGTGCTCCAACACAGCAGCAGGCAGTGTATGGCGGGTGGGCAGAGTCCGCGGCTGCCCTGCCCACTGATTTTATAGCCACCAGGAATCTTTTATTTTCATCTTCAAAATATACTAGCGTTAATGGGTTAAAAACAATATCATACTTTTAAAAAGGAGAAGGAATATAATATTTTCAGTTTTACTTGTCGGAGTTATCTCATATTTTTCTTTTTCTTCTACTACAATCGCTAAGCCAAATGACATTTAATCACATCATAGCCAACATAGTACAAATCACATGTTTGCTGTGCTATACACACTTAACAGTTTTTGCTTGTTTGGCCCTAACATTCCCTGAATAGATACAATTTCTCAAGCAAAGACTTTATTCTAGACTTCCATTTCTTGACATATCTTCCATTTAAATTTTTTGTGCACCCCATCACTTTCCATATACTTACTTTAACTAATAATTTCCACTTCCCTCTCCCTACTCTCTTAAAATATTACATATTACCAATGAAGCAATCACAAAACATTATAATAACCCTACCTTAAGCTTCAATCCCAGTGACTCTTCTTATTAACATTCCCAAACAAGCTTAACTATAAGCTTTCATCCATATTGTCTTTCTGCCTAATCGATAATATGCTTTTCCAGGTCCAGGAATGTCCAAACACCCTTCCCTTTTTCCAAGTTTTCTGCATGTCTGTTTCACAACAGATAGCTCTGAGCTCCTCTGAGCCCAAACTCCTCATCCACCAAAATGCCTTCAGTCACTCTCATATTTCCTTTACCAATCCCATAAAAAAAAATTGCTTCCCACAACCAACAAACTAATACCTCTGCACCTTCTGCATATCAAGTTTTTTGCTATTACACATATTCTATCAACACTCTGTCCTCTATTTTACCACCATCCACTTTCACCCTATATGATTGCGGATATCATTCTTTTGAATGAAACAATTTCCCACCACTTATTCCTGCCCCATACACACATCCTCATTATCTTCCACTTGGGCATTTAAGCTCCCCCTAACAATGACAACTGCCCTAAAATTATTCACAATATCATGTATCATGAAGTTTATTCTAAAACTGATAATTTTATCTGGTATAACTGAGACTGCTCTCAGATTATTCATAAATCTTCATTAAAAAATAATAATAATAAAAAAAAAAAAAAAAAAAAAAAAAAAAATATATATATATATATATATATATATATATATATATATATAAAACTAATATCTTGTAATCTGGTATCATCCTAGTACCAAAAAAAGTATCAAAGTGAAAATTTTTAGACAAAAGAAAAGCCATAGAGAGAAGCATATGGTATTTATTTCTGTCTAAGGAAATATCAGTAATCAGGTTCACATCAATTTCCCTCGCATCACTTGTATAAATAATCCAAAAAACTATATCAATTAGCAAACAATAACAAATAAACACTCCTAATACACGACCAAACACAAATATAGAACATCAGACTGGCAAGAATGAGATATACCTTTTGTTGTGGTGGCAGTGCTTAAGTCCAGACTGGGTGTGATTTCTGTGTCGGGTGAGATCCTGTTCCTCAAACGCAGAGGACTGGTACGGTGCATCGCCTGAAATTGGTTTTTCAGTTTTAGAAAAAATAATAGTATACACCTTTTGAGACAAAAAGGCGAAATAATTTTCATTTGACCACTAAAAAACAAAATCCATTCTTTTTTAAATATTAATGTCACAAAAGCACCTTCCTATCAAATTCACAAAGACCTATTGTACTTTAAACATCAAAATCATGCAACTTAAGCACTCTTATAGGTTTTACAAAAACTATTAATCCATCTCATCATAACAGGATACTGACATACAAACCTTCATCACAAATAAGAAATATCAGTGTCAACAATTCCTAAAATCATAGAACACAATCTAAAATTGGTACCATCATTAAATTAGGTAAATATTATATGTGAACTGTGAAACAAGTCTCCAAACATACTGCTTATGTTTCCCCTTGATCTCCAGAAACTACGTCAGCACATGAATTATGTACTAAAGCATATATAAGCACTGAGAGCATAGTATGTTAATTTGTGATAGATTGCACTCACAAGATATGATACACTTTATCAATTATAAAAAAGTTTTTCATCAGCTTATCAGTCAACTTATCAATTATTTGTACATTGGTGATATATATATATATATTTCTTTTTTTACCTATTCTCTACCAACAATTATCTATCAAGTTCATTTTCATTATATCTCCTATCCCTAAATGTTATGACACTGTCACACATGTTATGGAAGCAATACATGATACCAAATGGTAATTAACATCACAGGATAATCATTTAAAGAGCTTAAAAAGAATATATAAAATCAGTGCATCTAAACTAATATTTGTTAAAGAGTTCTTCTATGGTACAATGGGTGACAGCCCACAGTGCAGACTAGAAAATTGCCTAGATCTGTACAGGTTTGATTCAAGTTTTATGCTTATCAGATTGAGAACAATGCAATATTTTAGTACAAGATATCACACAAGGCCATTCTAGGATAGACTATATCAATGACTTTCAAATATATTACTACCAAGTATCTTTAATACAGTTACCATACACATAACTGTGATGTATATTCACCAGAGATGTATCTGGAACATTTTCCTTCTAAACACTGCAGACATACTTTCATGTTCAAATTGTATGTGAAACAATAACAGTACATTTTCAAATTAAATCTATAAGCACATGAACAACCTACTGAATTTCTTAAAATATACTTATTACAAATAAGCTACAGAGACATATTTCATCCTTTTGTTACCAAATTATAGCAACGACTGGTCACAACCACAATTAGTCAACAAATAACACTGTTCTAATATATTTACCTTTCTTTATCTGTTCAGCAATTTCAGAACATAAATCTACATGATACTTATTCATCTTCATGGAATACATTAGCATCAGCTGCTAATTCATGTAGCTTATTTCTAATTACATAGTTTGGCAGAATTGTACTCAATATCTTTATCAATTAATATTAGAGCAA
>NC_091578.1:12148562-12153562 GCF_042767895.1 Penaeus vannamei | reverse complement strand
ATAAGAGGAAAATAATGATCAAGAAGAGAAAGGGGAGGAGGAGGAAGAAATAGGAGGTGGAGGAGGAGAAAAAGGAGGGATAGGAGGAGGAAGAGCAAGAATAACACAAGGAGAAGGAAAAGGAGGCAAAGGAAGAGGAAAAGGAGGGAAAGGAGGAGAGATAAGAAGAGGGAGGGGAAGAAGTGGAGGAATAGTAGAAGCAGGAGGAGAAGTAGAAAAAGGAGGAAGAGAAGAAACTGAAATCAGAGGAAAAGGAGGAGGAGGAAAAAAGGAAACTGAAATCTGAGGAAAAGGAGGAGAAAAATTATGAGGAAAAGGAAGAGGAGGGGGAAACAGAAAGAAGAGGAAGAGAGGAGGTGGTGGCAAAAGAGGAAAAGGAAAAGGAGAAGCTGGGGGAGGAGCAGCAGAAAGGGAGGATGAAGAGGAAGAGGAAGAAAAGGAACTAAAAAAGGAGGAGGAGGAAGAGGATAGGAAGAGAAGGAAAAAAAGAGGCTGAGGAAGAAGATGGTGATACTGAGGGGTGGGGGAAGGGGGGAGGAAGAGGAAGAGAAGGTAGAAGAGGAGGAAGAAGACACTGAGGAAGAGGCTGATGATGATAAGGAGGAAGGGGTAGAAGGAGGGGGAGAAGAGAGTAGAACGAAGAAATAAGGAAGAGAAGGAAGTAGAAGAATAAACTAAGGAGGAGGAATAATGTGAATAAAATGAGGACGAGGACGGTGAGGAAGAGGAAAAAAAGGAGGAAACAAATAAAGAGAAAGGGATGGAAGTGGAAGGGAAGGAAGGGGAGGGGAAGAGAAGAGGTGGAGGTAGAAGGCCAGAGGAGCAGACGAGGACGAGAAGAAGGGGAAGACTAAGGAGGAGGAAGAGGAGGTGGAACAGGAGATAAAGGAAAATGAGGATGAAGAGGGTCAAAAGGGGGAAGAGGAGGAGGAGGAGGAGGAAGAGAAAGAGTAGGAGGAAATGGAGTAGGAGTAGGAAGAGAAGGGGAAAAAGAGGACGAAAAGGAAGTGCAGGAGGAGGAAGAGCAGGCGGAGGAGAAGGAGGAGAGGGGGGAAGAGGAGGAGGAGTAAGAGAAGATAAAGGAAGAGGAGGAGGATGAAACGGAGGAAGATTAAAAGGGGGAAAAGGAGGAGGAGGAGGAGGAGGAGGAGGAGGAGGAAGAGGAAAAGGAGGAGGAGTGAGAGGAGGAAGGAGAAGAGGAGGAAGGAGAAGAGGAGGAGAAGGAGAAGAGGAGGAGGAGGAGGAGGAGGAGGAGGAGGAGGAGGAGGAGGAGAGGGGGGGAGAAGAGGAGAATGAAGAGGAGGATGAGAATATAAAGGAATGGGAGGGGGAAGAAAAGGAGGAGGAGGAAGAGGAGGAAGAGAGGGAGGAGGAAGTGCAGGAGGAGGAAGAATAGGAGGAAGAGGAGGAGTGGGAAGAAGAGGAGGAGTAAGAGAAGATAAAGGAAGAGGAGGAGGAGGAGAAGGAGGAGGAGGAGGAGGAGGAGGAGGAGGAGGAGGAGGAGAAGGAAGGAGAAGAGGAGGAGGAGGAAGGAGAAGAGAAGGAGAAGGAAGGAGAAGAGGAGAAAGAAGAGGAGGAGGAGGAGGAGGAGGGGGGAAGAAGAGGAGGAGAAGGAAGGAGAAGAGGAGAAAGAAGAGGAGGAAGAGGAGGAGAAGGGAAGAGGATGAGAGGGGAAGAGGAGGAGAGGGGAAGAGGAGGAGAGGAGGAGGGGGGGAAGAGGAGGAGGAGGAGGAGGAGGGGGGGAATAGGAGGAGGAGGAGGAGGAGGGGGGGAAGAGGAGGAGGAGGAGGAGGGGGGGAAGAGGAGGAGGAGGAGGAGGGGGGGAAGAGGAGGAGGAGGAGGAGGGGGGGAAGAAGAGGAGTATGAGAAATTAATGAAAAGGAAGGAGGAGGAGGAGGAGCAGTAAAAGGAGAAAGAGGAGGAGTAAAAGAAGGACGAGGAGGAGGAGGAGGAAGAGGAAGAAAGAGGTAAAGGAGAAGAGGAGGAAAAACAGGAGGAGGAGGAAGAAGAGGAAGGAGAAGAGGAAGAAAAGGAGGAGGAGGAGGAGGAGGAGGAGGAGGAGGAGGAGGAGGAGGAGGAGGAGGAGGAGGAGGAGGAGGAAGAGGAAGGGCAGGAAGGAGAAATAATAGAGAAAGTGATGAGAAGGAAAAAAAATAAGGACTGGAAGAAAAGACAGGCATAGGATGAGATGAGGAAGAAACAGGTATTATTGCCAGAGAATTTAAGATAGAACTACTGAACTATTGAAAGGAAGAAAGTATAAAAGAGGAAAAGACAAAAAAAATGCAATACAAATCTTATCAGAACCAACATTTGGACAAATGTGTGTAACAATTCCTAATTATGAATCAGGTCTCAAACAAAGATAAGACTTATCACCAATTGACCAAACAATCATCAAAGACATCAGGTAAATAAACTATTATCCAAAATAATCCATCTAGTATTAATATTAATCCGCCTGATTCACACTAAACACAAAACCTTATACTTATCAAATAGTAAGTGAAAAGGGGGACACGCTTTTGTTAAGATTTCTAAAAAAAATTCTAAATTAACTAAAGCTTCCAATAATCACATATACTACCATTTTAGCTTTTAAAAGACTTATAATGTTCATCCAAAATTGCTGTGAATCTAAATAATCCATGTTTTTCATATCAAATATCCCTAAATCATGCAATACATATATTAGGTATATCATATACAAACTGTACTCATTTTTCTTTTTCTATGACAGCAACCTTCCTAAAAAAAATAAAAAAAATAAAAAAATAAAAACTCCTCTCCTTACTCTATGAAGCACACTTTACTAATTACCATCAAAGTGTAAACTTCAAACCAACTGTATCTAAAACTTCTATCTTTATCTTTGTATTATTTCATTTAAAGAGAATGGAACTTTCTAAAATATACAGAATAGTTTGTATAATAAATAGTATATCACTTTACAGTACAAAGAATTTTAAATGTACCTGTTTCACATCACTTCCATGACAACCTACTTTTCAACTCAGCAATATGTATCAGATAAACTTCAGAAAACTATACATTTCCACTGTTTTCTCAACATAACAAAGTACCATAACAATAATTCATCTTAATACTTTTTTACTATCATATGCATTAATCAAAGAATATAATATACCTGTCCTATTACTTATCATAACACTAACAGAAGATCGAACCGAGCTTGAACCATGTCTGGATAGAGTTACAGAAAGCATGAAAAAAATATCAGGATAGTTTTATCTCAAATACAAACCTATTTCTTATCAACAAGAAAGCCACAAATCTAATCTCATAACATTTCTGTATGGGGTTGGCATTTATATTTCATTAGTTATCTTAACATCAACTACTGACATAAGAACAGTTTCATGGCAATCACTACTACTAAACAAGTACATACAAAGAATACATCAACTGAATCATTTCTAACCTTTGCTATATTTATAGCATTCTGTATTTCTTTTCTTATTGAAATTCTCTATCTACAGTTAATATTTCATACTTTTCTGCCTTACAGGTTCACCCTGCAAACAGAGTATGTAGCATACATTCTAAAGTCAAAAAGATTCAATTTTTCTTCACAGACATATAAACATTCTAAACACCTAAATATTAGGTATTATACATATTATTCTGCATTCCCAATCTATCAGTTGGCCTTCACCAATAAAAGGATGAAGACAAATCAGTCGCAATAAAAAATATACCATAAAAATCCCTAACAGATAAACATAAATGAAAATATACCATTTTAATGAGAATTAACTATTACGCAAGACTAATATTATAAAAATACATATCTTTTAACCTGTATTAACTGCAAATATTGGAAATTACTATTGATAACCACACTAGGTCATAACAACCACACAAAAATATATGCTGGCAATATTCACAGTCCTTAATGACCAATGACGGACAATTTCCAAGTACAACACATCAGTCACTAGTCATTCTACTACCTTAACTAATTCACTCCTCCCTTCTTCTTGAACATGACATCAAATTCCAGTCACATTTTCCTGTGCAGGTGAACTTCAACAGTCTCACATCACAACCTGGTGACCCTCTGATCATCTTTGGGGTCATGGTGATGCCCCTGAGCACAGGTGCCTGTCACTCTGGGCACTGACCTTGGAAAAGCAGCACTGATAATGCTTTAAAGGCAGGGGGGTTCTCACAGCATCCTCGGGACGTGGGTCTTTTGCATGTCCGTTCGTGGGCCGAAACCTCAACTTGATAACCAAATACCTGTGGGTAAAGGTCCCCCTGGTACCCCCTATGCCCTGTAGTGGGAGTGAAGCAGCTACCTGTAGGGGCACCGTGGCTCTCAGGGGGCTGGGGCGGCGGCTGCTCCTCCCCTCACGTTCTCCGGTCCCCGCACCCGACATTGTCACTCTAGGGAGTTCTTATAGCGCGAAGAGGGTGCAGAACACCCGTGGTAAGTGTGGTGCACTGAGGCTCGAGGCTAGTTATCCCGATCACAACGCCCGACTTCCCGATCACTCAGAAGTAAACACAACACCTTCAGCTGGTCGGGAGCCGCCGTCACGTGACCGCCTCCGCAGCCCTCATTGGTCCAAAAGTTGAAGCACGTCAAATTCGAACACAAAGCGGGAAAGTCGATATACTAACATCATTTATAAATTCTAAGGTTGATTTTGTAGTATGTGCTAACTAATGTTCACTAGTTTCAGAATACAGTCTGTGGAGGGTTGCTTACGATATGGTGAACGGTGGCATCGTTGTTACAAATAGAACACAAATGTCACTTTAATATTGATTATTTGGAGATCTGAAAGATTCTTATTATATCTTTATCGTGCTCTGTACAAAATCGAAGATAAATCAGAAATAACATTCGTTCCAAGATGTATTCATCTCAACTAGCAAAGTTTAACAAAACCATTAAGGAATATATTAATTCGTATAGGTTTTAGTAACATTTAGCCTAAATATAAGAGGTTACCTAGAGGCGACTGCTTTAC
>NC_091578.1:12141062-12143562 GCF_042767895.1 Penaeus vannamei | reverse complement strand
AAATCTGTTTTTGTGTGTACGTGGCCTTCGCGTTATGAGCATCACAGCCAAGGAAGGCAATATATTGGAAATAGGCTATTTATCCCCTTTGGACACAGATAAGATTGTCTGAATGGGTGGTCTTTGCAGGTGGAAATTGCACTGGAGGTGAATGGACTTCTTTGTGTGTAAGCGTTTGGGTAGCGGTAACAACTGCTGTCATTTCCTCCGAAGAACATGGACGTCTAACTTACGATACGGCATGTTGGAACCGTCTCATGACACAGAGCCCTGCCACTGATAATGCTGCTCGTGTGAGGAAAGAACGTGGCCTAAAATACTCGTAAATATCCGCTATTCAACCCTGAACAATGAGACTGCGGGCGTGCCGTACAAGGGCTTTGCGGGTTGACTACTGAGGCGTTGTACTAGGCACAGATATAGTACCTCGTGGGTTGGGCTGTGTCTGTGAGTGTTGAATATATATAAGCTTACTTTCTTCTCTTCGCTTTACCTTTGTCTACGAATCTTCATATTAGTGTCTCCTATTTCAATTCATTAGATATCTAGACTCACGAAAAGTGTGCGTAACACATACACGCACACACATAAATCTACACACACACACATACACAGACCTACGTAGAGCAAAAAGCTAGATTGAAATTCACCAAATTCTGCTTCGCCGCGGGGGAGAGCGCGGACGGCCAAGACATCCAGCGCGATCCACAGCACACAGCAGCAAGGCGGTGCAGCTCAGCAAACCACAGCATCTCAACAGCAGTATCAGCACGTCACAGCACCACCCACTACTCACTCTCAGCACTGTTTTCCCACGGGCCGCGCACAGTCACGTTCACTTTCGTCTCTCTCGCTCTCTCTCTCTCTCTTTCTCTCTCTCTCTTTCTCTCTCTCTCTTTCTTTCTCTCTCTCCCTCTCTCTCTCTCTCTTTCTTTCTCTCTCTCCCTCTCTCTCTCTCTCTCTCCCTCTCTCTCTCTCTCTCTCTCTCTCTCTCTCTCTCTCTCTCCTCTCTCCCTCCCTCCCTCCTCTCGCTCGCTCGCTTTCTCTCTCTCTCCCTCCCGCTCTCCCCTCTCCTTCTCTCAATTCCTCATTCTTTCTCTCTCCACGGCCTCTCTCTTCCTCTCTCCCTCTCTCTCTTTATCACTCTCTCCAACACCTCCTTACATCCCCCCTGTCTATCTCCCTCACACTCTCCAACACCTTCACCCATTTGCAACCACTGCCATCCACATGCAACACCACCGCCATACATAAGCAACACCATCGCCACCACCACCACCGCCATCCACAGACAATAACACCACCACCATCACCACCACTGCCACCCATAGACACCACCACCACCATCGCCATCCACAGGAAACACCACCCTCACCACCATCCACAGGCAAGACCACCACCAACACCGTCATCCACAGACAACACCACCTACAGGCAACTCCACCGCTCTCACCACCATCCACAGACAACACCACCCTCATCACCATCCACAAGCAACACCACCGCCACCCACAGGCAACACCACCATCACTTAAAGTCAACTCCACCACTCTCACCACCATCCACAGACAACACCACCATCCACAGGCACCACCATCCCTGAGACAACACCACCGCCATCCACAGGCAACACCACCATCACCTACAGGCAACTCCACCACTCTCACCACCATCCACAGACAACACCACCATCCACAGGCAACGCCACCATCCACAGGCAACACCACCGCCACCCACAGGCAACACCACCATCACCTACAGTCAACTCCACCACTCTCACCACCATCCAGAGGCAACATCACCACCACCACCGCCATCCGCAGGTAACACCACCGCCACCCACATGCAACACCACCACCACCTACATGCAACACCACCGCCACCCACAGGCAATACCACCACCACCTACATGCAACACCACCAGCGCCATCCAGAGGCAACACCACCATCACCTACAGTCAACTCCACCACTCTCACCACCATCCAGAAGCAACACCACCACCACCTACATGCAACACCACCAGCGCCATCCAGAGGCAACACCCTCACCACCACCTTCTCCCCTTCGTCTTCCATCCTCCAGACGGCGGGCACATACCGGAGGGTCTCTCTTCATTCTTCCCATTCCGCCCCATCTTCTTCGCCTCCTTGCTTCCCTTCCGTTCCTCCCTCTCTTCTTCTTCCTCCTCCTCCTTCTCTCTTCTTCCTCTTTCGCCTGAGGGGAGGAGTAGGGGGGGGGTGATGACGAGATGAGAAATGTATGCCGGGCGAACAAGATTTCGTAGAGCGAACGTCTTCATGTCGAAACCGGGATGACCGAACAGGGATTCATCTTTAAGACATGGGGAAAGGAGACGAGAAGAGAGGGAAAGAAAGAAAGAAGGAAAAAAAAACGACAAAGCAGGGAAAGAAGCAAATGAAATTGTAAATTGCTTTTGCGATCTTGCTCTCTCTCTCTCTCTCTCTCATTCGCTCTGCCTCTGTAACTCTCTGTCGCTCT
>NC_091578.1:12136062-12138562 GCF_042767895.1 Penaeus vannamei | reverse complement strand
ATTTTGGGGCACATAAGTCGGGGCCCGGCATGTCCTGGAGGAACCAGACCCTTCACGTCAGCTCGGGAAAGAAATTGTAGGTGTCTTCGCCGATTGACAAAGGGAACGCACGAGTGATGGACGATAACACGAGATGAATGTTCGTGGAGTCTCTCTCTCCCTCTCCCTCTCTCTCTCTCTCTCTCTCTCTCTCTCACTCCCTCTCTCTCCCTCTCTCTCTCTCTCTCCCTCTCTTTACGTACCTACCTACCTATCAACCTTACATCACTATTACCGCCGATGGCATTAAAATAACGTTTCTATTAATAGCAAGTACGTCTCTATTAACACCTTCACCATCAACAGTGACGAATACACCACAATCCCCTGCAACACCACCATCTCACCCCCACAAAGTCGCCCGCATCACCATCAGCACCAGAACCACCAACATATATTCCTTCCTGGTCTGGCCCCGAAGCCCTCCCCATCCAGGGCAAATTTTCCCAGAGGTTTTCGAACCCGTTTCTCCTCGCGTGGGACCTGCGCGACCCTTCTCCCCCGCCCCTATCTTTTTTCCTCTATACTACCGAAAGAGTTATCCCTTCGTCAGTATGAGTGATCTCACCAATACGCCTTCCACTGCAACATGGGGACTTTATTGCACAAGCAATATAATCTCCAGATGCCGTAAGGGGAGGACCCAAGATTTTGCCTCTGAGGGAAAAATCGATTTGTGGAAGTGACGTGCACCTTAAAGACTTAGTACCACTTGGTGTGTTGGCTGCTGTGATGAATGTTGCTGTTGCCCAGAACTGCGACTTTGCCATCATTGTCTAATGCGGAGGCTGTTCTGTGGAGTGTGCTTTTGCTTGACAAATGCGTCTTTTGGCTACAAAAAATGAATACATACATACATAACGCAGAGAAACATACATCCATCCAACCATACATATGAATTGAAATTTATACATGCATATATATATATATATATATATATATATATATATATATATATATATATATATATATATACACATACATATAAGTATCTGCGTGTGTACATATCTGGTAAATTAGTTACGTCAGTTATTATAATCTTACATACGCGTAGATCATATTTATAACGACAGTGCAATTTGACTCTCTGGAAAATAAATAAGCTGTCTTTCTTGCTGATTACAGGGTACGAAGTTCTTTGCATGTTTTGGTTCCTTTATATTTTCTTTTAATTAAGATGTTTTAAAATCAATCTCCAAGTCTTTGACTAGTGTATTTATCATAAAAACATTATCACTTATTTCCAAAGTGAACAAATTCACTGCAAAATTCACACGCATGCCTGTGGTATACCGAGCCCGGTATTTCAGCAGGTAAAACTCACCCAACTTCTTTATCGACGCAACAGGAGACAATTTGTTTTTCCCGCCAACGTCGTATGTCCGGCCAGGCTCTCTCTGTTCGCCGCTCTTTTTTCAGCCCCAACTCGACAATTCCGCTTCTGACGATCGACTTACTTAACGCCGGCTGAGCGGGGGTACTTATCAGATACACACTGGCATTTCCTAACAATGTCTTGCTTAGTGCAAGGCAGGTGCATGGTGTCGCATCCACCCGTGTTTCACAGCTGCATTGCTTCCAACCTCACAGCCCACTTGTCCCCAAATGCTTCATAGCATTTTATCAACGGCAATTCTGCGTTTACTTACACGGTATTGTTTTTTACACACTTGGAACAGATCTCTGCTTTCGCTTCGCAGCTAACGTCGTGCATGAAAAAATAAAGAAATGCACGATTTTAGAAATATTGATATCCATAACCAGTATTATATTTGATCGCAGTGTAAATTAGTAAATAAGCATCCCACAACTATATACTTCAAAATATTCAACGATAAACGTCGTCTATTATAACTGTATCTATTGAACATAAAGAAAAAGACGACATTTCCAGCTTTCAGAAAACACTGTTGGTGCATACAAGGTCGAGGCGCGTGTACGATAACTACCCTGTTTTGTATGTGAGATCACGACTGTAAGGGGAACTTGAAGCAACAACGGAACGAAAGGAATTCTTGATGGACGACCAGGTCTTACCAGGAAAATCTTAGCTTTTGATCTTGGATAACATTTTTGCCCTTCCTCCCCAGAAAAAACGGCCGATCCCAAAGAAAATGCTTGGTGTGCTCATTACAGTTGTGCAACGTGCAATAGAACACCTGCAGATAAACACTTCGCTTCCCCACCCACGCCCACACGCAAGATACGGCAATTCGCACAATGAATCAGTAATAAACCCAAATAAACAATGAATAAGGTTTCACTAAATGAGACACTAAACACGTGTTCAACTAATGCAGACACAAAAAATAGACTACACACTATATTGGTCTATGCTATATGTTGTTAAAATGCATGCACACATAAATGCATACGTACATACATATATTTATATACACATACATATATATACATATCTATCTATATATATACACAGATACATATATATGTATATATATAC